>NC_090319.1:356358434-356517638 GCF_040869045.1 Eurosta solidaginis
CAGTTTTCATTTGATATCCATATTGTATAAACACATTCTAGGGGTGCCAGGGTCCACGTTTTGGCCTCTATCTCGAGACCCTAGTCACCCATCAACAGTTTTCGTTTGATATCCATATTGCATAAACACATTCTAGGGGTGCCCGGGTCACGTTTTGGCCTATATCTCGAGACCCTAGTCACCAATAGGTATGAAAACTACCCTGTACTAAAGCACTCATCAACAGCTTTCATTTGGTATCCATATTGTATAAACACATTCTAGGGGTGCCCGGGTCCACGTTTTGGCCTCTATCTCGAGACCCTAGTCACCAATAGGTATGAAAACTACCCTGTAGTAAAGCACCCATCAACAGTTTTCGTTTGATATCCCTATTGCATAAACACATTCTAGGGGTATACGGGTCCATGTTTTGGCCTATATCTCGAGACCCTAGTCACCAGTATGTATGAAAACTGCCCTGTAGTAAAGCACCCATCAACAGTCTTCGTTTGATATCCATATTGCATAAACACATTCTAGGGGTACCCGGGTCCACTTTTTGGCCTATATCGCGAGACCCTAGTCACCAATATGTATCCTGGTCCACTTCCCGGAAGAAAAATGATCCGACATTTTATTCTGGATACAACGCTACCTACATACCAAATTTCAGGCAAATCGGGCCATATATACGATAGTTTAGAATAAATCGGTCCCTGGTCCACTTCCCGAAAAAAAAACATTTCACAAACACTCTACGGGTACCTACTAAGTTATCCTGAAAATTTGAATAAAATCGGCGTGGTAGTTTCGGAGTCCATAAGCCTCATACAAACATACATACATACATACATACATCCTATTTTATATGTATAGATAACGCTTTTGTGTGTTTTTGCAAATTTTTTATACGAAACCATCTATCTCGCTGTCTATCTATGAAAATAATGGCGGCCTTCAGCGAACACAACTGTTGATCAACCGTTGAGTGGTTACATTTTGAACTTACTTCTGAGTACTTTTGGCGACCGCCGTGGTGTGATGGTAGCGTGCTCCGCCTACCACATGGAAGATCCTGGGTACACGACCCGGGAAAAGCACCATCAAAAACTTTAGAAATAAGTTTTTTCAATTAGAAGAAACTTTTTCTAAGCTGGGTCGCCCCTCGGAAGTGTTTGGCAAGCACTCGGAGTGTATTTCTACCATGAAAAGCTTTCAGTGAAAACTCATCTGCCTTGCAGATGCCACTCGGAGTCGGCATAAAACAAGCAGGTCCCATCCCGCCAATTTGTAGAAAAAAGAAATAGGAGCACGACGCACATTGGAAGAGAAGCTCGGTCTTAGATCTCTTCGGAGTTTATCTCGCCTTACATTTATTTTTATTTGTTTTACTTTTGATCTACTCAATTGTTTGAAGTTTATGCCGAATTCTTTAGCATACATTTTTTGAAAATTTTCATTCAGTTTTACCATTTTGCAAAATTTTCGATATCGAATAAGTGGGCATGGTTATATTTCAATTTAGAACAGTTTCAATGGCAATAAATTTTGAGTTCAGGTAAGTTCGTGTATTTAATATGACAAAGATATGTCAATTCAGTAAAGATATTGAATTCTTGTTAATTTTAGACTTAAAAAGATTTAGTTTTTTAATTGGCAATAGCCGTCACCGGTTTTTGATAATTTCTTTAGTGTACCTCTGCGCCCGTATTTGAACATGATATTTTTATACTCAGCTGAGCATTGCTCACAGAGTGTATTAGTTTTGTTCGCATAACGGTACCCCGTAACGGCATAAACTAATCGAGATAGATATAGAGTTTTATATATCAAAATGATCTGGGCGAAAAAAGAAATTCATTCAGCCATGTCCATCCGATCGTCCATCTGTCCGTAAACACGATAACTTGTGCAAATTTTGAGGTATCTTAATGAAATTTGAATACGTTAGTTCCTGGGCACTTGTCTCAGATAACTATTTTAAATGAACGAAATCTGACTAAAGCCACACCAACTTTTTCGATATCGAAAATTTCGAAAAACCGAAAAAGTGCGATATTTCATTACCAAAGTTGGATAAAACTATGAAACTTGGTAGGTGAGTTGACCTTATGACGCAGAATAGAAAATTAGTACAATTTTAGACAATGGGCGTGGCACCGCCCACTTTTAAAAGAAGGTAATTTAAAAGTTTTGCAAATTTAATTTTTCGGTTACATCCGAACTTAGCCTTCCTTACTTGTTAACTTTACTTACTTGTTAACTTCTTCTTAATGTGGACGGTACAACGCCCATTTTCAAAAATCGCACGAAATTTAGTTTTTGAGTAGAGCACGTGTCGATTGGACTGTTTCGGAGTACTTCCGCGTTCCTTTCAAGATCACTCGAAAATAATTTGGGGATTATTCTTGGTCTATGGGGGTGATCTCTTGGTTCATTTCCCGTAAAACCCCAAAATTGTCTTCAATAAAATCGCGAATTACACCGAAGTGATCCCGAAGCGATGAAGGTTTGGCCCTGGAAGGATCACGAAATATATCCTAATATATCTAACAGCCAGATCATTGCTATCACTTTTGAAGCTATGACTTTGTATGTTTTAAACACGTTATATTAAATACTATTATGAATGCGTCATACAATATGAAATTAGCTATTTTTTAAAAAAGTTAGTATTACATAATAAGTAAACTTATAAAGTTTCAACAATATCTTTCATGAAGCGCTTAAGGCAGAGATTTGTGGCGACAAACAATTTTTACGTGTACAAAGTGATCTAAAATTGAATTTAGATGCTTTCTCGACGCACTCCGCACACGCAAGTTAATACAACTTTCTCGAAAAATCGGAGGTCAAAGCTCTCATATCAGCCGATTGTCACTAATCAGATTTCGGTCGATTACGAGCGTGCTTCTCATAATAGGAAGGTCAAGTATAAAACATTGGAACAGAACTAATTCCCACATCATTTTGAAAACCAAAGACCAAAAATATGTATGTTTCCAAAAATTGTAAATTTTCTAATAATGTGCCAGACACGCCTGTCGTTGAAGACGACTAAAATACGCAAATGATTGTCTAGGTCAACCCTTTCAAGGGGTTTATAGCTTCTCAAACCCAATTGTCAACCTCGCCTACCCATGGCAAATGCCTTTTCTAGAGCAGCCAAAGCTATGGCGCCCCAAATTTCTCATGGAACTTAGTGGTGGGTGCGGGATGGCCTAGAATGTTCACTGTGGACATATAAAAATATTCTTGGTATGGTCGGGCTTATATCTTAATGGTGCTTCTTATCGAAACGTTCCGCAAAGGACCATCAATATCACTTGGGGAATGTGCTTTTTGCTACAGCAACAACAACAGCTGCATCAAGTTCGATTTTAAATTTTATTAAACAAGCATATACCCAAATAATAAACCTATCATCATACGCTTTCACTAGCCTACAATTCTGTAGGATAACATAGTTGAAACGTCTTAACAATTTATGCTGACTGAGCAGATTTGCTTATGCCAATTCAACAATATCACCAGCTTAAGAGAAATTCGCGGAAGTCTCATATACGAAGTAACAAATTTTGTACTTAGCCACAAAAGAGTCGTTAAGGCAAAAGGGAATTTCAGTGTCCGTTTCCTGTATTGTGTAAAGGAAAAATCAATAACTAAAACTTGCATGACACTTAAGCTCACATATCTTCTTTTGTTAAGAACAAATCCACATATCCCTTACGATGACCATAAAAAAGGCTTAATCGACGAAATTTTCGAATATTTGAAAGCAATTTTGGAGCATTTTGTTGTTATTAGTAAACTAAGCGAAAGTTTTATATACGTTTTAAAATTTATCTCAAGAATAAAAATTCGTTTATTTCAAAATCTTGCCTTTATCACTTAAGAATTTTTGTCAGTTACGGCCTGCTTACATTTTTTTTTTTTTGTTATTTTTTATTCGACGTTTCCAAAAGCTCAATACATATGTATTTATTCAACACAGTTGGTAAGTTCACAATTCAATTGACGAAAAGCACTCAAAGTACTCAAGCCAAACTTTTCAATCAAATAATCTTTGAAATATCAGAAAACAAGCCAAAAATTATCTTCGGCAAGTACAAATATTCACAATAGTTGAGTATGTGTTCATATAAAAGAATTTGAAACATTTATTACTTACGTACATAAAGAAAAATATATGTACTTGAAAGTACCTATGTGTGTACATATATTCCCACGATTATATGTTTTCCAACTAACTTTGTTCAATAAAATTTAGTTAATCAAATGTATATTCATATGTACACAGGCTATGTTGTGTGTATTTGAGTATTAGTGAATTTAATTACAGGATATTGTTTAGAAATTGGAGACTCGAGAAACTTAATCCTGAAATTTTTGGCTTTTTATATTTACTAGTAAACACCCGAGGTCGAAGTTCGACCAATTCAATATGCCAACTTCTGGGTTCTTCTCTGCTCTTTCGTGAGTTTGTGTGTTTCTTTCACAAAATATTTGGATTCGAATAAGACCAAATTCAGTAATTTCCCAAAGCGTGCTATAGTTGACGTAGCTCAAAAGACAGAACTTGAGTGCTAAAAATAACAAAAGAATGATGGGGAGTGAGAGTAAAAGTAAGAATAAGGGTAATGGTTTCAGACAAAGTAGTAAAAAGAGGTTAACAGGAAGGTTTTGAATAAAGATAAGATTAATAAAAATAGTGAGAGTCAGACTTAGTTAAGAGCAAAAGAAGGAAGAGTAAGAGAAAAGGCGTGAGGATTTATGGAAGAGCGAAAGAGATAAAGAAATCAAATGAGTTGACTAAGGTAAACTAGAAAATGTAGAGGGAGAGGAATTAAGAGAGGAAGAGGGTTAGGCAGGTGAAAAGATATATAAAGTCAGAACCATGTCGGTCGTGTTTGACCATACGGCTGCTTGCCTAAAAATTCTCAGGGTTAGCCAGAGCTGCTGAAAATAAAGTTCTGATAAACAAAAGTTTTTTTTGTCATCGTGTAAAGCTTCAATCTCTGATTTGTTGAAACATCGTTGTTGTAAAACCTCTGACGCTTTATATTTTTACACCAGCCACTTTTTACTGCTCAATGAGCTTTCCCTAACGCCTGGTTGACATGGATAAATGCTAAATCCTGAGACCGTATACCGTCAACTGCGAGCTTTCGTTTCTTAAACCTCCCTGATGCACATCAGCAGCTTTATGATATTGTTTCAGATCATCAATGATCTCATTGACGTCAACTATAGCTTTTGAATTTACATGGGAGGTGCCACACCCCTCCTTCTAATGTACGCTATTTTTCGTTAAAACTTTCACATTAACGATATTCATAAGTTCAGTAATATGAATAAATCGGCACAAGAGATATACTTATGTAAATCAAAATTGTACCCTCTCTTAAAATTCCTCAACTAGTTGTTATTTCATTTTTCATTTCATGGTCTATGTAAGTGGACGCCACCATCCTATATACCGACTACCTCAATGCACTGAAGAAGTCCATTCAGCCAAATCTGCCAAACGGTTATCCCAAAACGGAGTTAAAAACTTGCGTCTGACGTATATATGGAAAAGAAAGAAGAAACAAGTAAGGAAGGCTAAGTTCGTGTGTAACCGAACATTACATCAGTTGAGAGCTATGGAGAAAAAGTAAGGGAAAATCACCATGTAGGAAAATTAACCTAGGGTAACCCCGGAATGTGTTTGTATGACATGTGTATCAAATGGATGGTATTAAAGAGTATTTTAAGAGGGAGTAGGCCATAGTTCTATGGGTGGACGCCATTTAGGGATATCGCCATAAACGTGGACCAGGGCTGACTCTAGAATTTGTTTGTACGATATGGGTATCAAATGAAAGGTGTTAATGAGTATTTTAAAAGGGAGTGGGCCTTAGTTCTATAGGTGGACGCCTTTTCGAGATATCGCCATAAAGGTGGACCACGGGTGACACTAGTATGCGTTTGTACAAATGAAAGGTGTTAATGGGACTTTTAAAAGGGAGTAGTGGTAGATGTATATGTGAAGGCGTTTTCGAGATATCGAACAAAATGTGGACCAGGGTGACCAAGACCATCATCTGTCGGGTACCGATAATTTATTTATATATGTAATACCACGAACAGTATTCCTGCCAAGATTCCAAGGGCTTTTGATCTCGCCCTGCATAATTTTTTCATTTTATTTTACTTAATACGGAAGGTGCCACACCCATTTTACAAAGTTTTTTTCTTAAGTTATATTTTGCGTCAATAAACCAATCCAATTACCATGTTTTATCCCTCTTTTCGTATTTGGTATAGAATTATAGCATTTTTTTTTCATTTTTCGTAATTTCCGATATCGAAAAAGTGGGCGTGGTCATAGTCGGATTTCGGCAATTTTTTATACCAATACAAAGTGAGTTCAGATAATTACGTGGACTGAGTTTAGTAAAGATATATCGATTTTTGCTCAAGTTATCGTGTTAAGGGCCGAGCGGAAGGACAGACGGACGACTGTGCATAAAAACTGGGCGTGGCTTCAACCGATTTCGCCCTTTTTCACAGAAAACCGTTATCGTCCTAGAATCTTAGCTCCTAACAAATTTCACAAGGATTGGTAAATTTTTGTTCGACTTATGCCATTAAAAGTATCCTAGACAAATTAAATGAAAAAGGGCGGAGGCACACCTATTTTGAGAATTTCTTTTATTTTTGTATTTTGTTGCTCCATATCATTACTGGAGTTGAATTTTGACATAATTTACTTATATACTGTAAAGATGTTAACTTTTTTCTTAAATTTGACTTAAAAAAAATTTTTTTTTAAGTGGGCGTGGTCGTTCTCCGATTTTACTAATTTTTATTAAGCATACATATAGAAATAGCAGTAAAGTACCTGCCAAATTTCATTATGATATCTTCAACGACTGCCAAATTACAGCTTGCAAAACTTTTAAATTACCTTCTTTTAAAAGTGGGCGGTGCCACGCCCATTTTCCAAAATTTTACAAATTTTCTATTCTGCGTCATACGTTCAACTCACCTACCAAGTTTCATCGCTTTATCCGTCTTTGGTAATGAATTATCGAACATTTTCAATTTTTCGAAATTTTCGATACTGAAAAGTGGGCGTGGTTATAGTCCGATATCGTTCATTTTAAGTAGCGATCTGAGATGAGTGCCCAGGAACCTACGTATCAAATTTCATCAAAATTCCTCAAAATTTACTCAAGTTATCGTGTTAACGGACAGACGGACATGGCTCAATCAAAGTTTTTTTCGATACTGATAATTCTGATATATGGAAGTCTATATCTATCTCGATTCCTTTATACCTGTACAACCAACCGTTATCCAATCAAAGTTAATATACTCTGTGAGCTCTGATTAACTGAGTATAAAAAGGATAATGAAAAAAAATTTGTCACATAGCGTATGTACTTTACTTTATTTTAATGAATGAAAATGGATCATTAACCTGGAGCCCTCCATGATTGGTACGTGATAAATCGTATGCATTTTTCGATACTGTTAACCCGCCGTTACCCGCGCGGGTTATAAATTACACCCCAACACTATTAATTAATGTCATAAAATATTTTCTGGTAGTACCAGGGTCGCAATTTTTCTAATAGCTGAATATATTTATACACTTTATTAGTAGGTTCATGTTGGTTAGTTTCAGTTTTACCGTTTAGATAAACGGAGCGTCTCAATTTCGGGTGGGGTGTCTGTTGCACCCCGCGAGTAACCGCGTAAAAAAGTGTTCAATAGTCGAGATTGGAAATGCCATCTTTACGCAAAAATTTGAAAAGTTTATTAGATGCTTACACGTCTCATACTAACTCAGATTCCGAAAACAATCAAAAACGGATGAGGTGTTCTTTGTGTGCCCGTTCAAAGGACATACAAGTTAAAACTAAATGTGATGTTTGCCAAAAATATATGTGTAAAAAATATATGTGTAATATCTGCAAAGATTGTACTAACTTGGAATGAGTTACCGTTCTACTTTTTCTATTAATAAATAATTTATGTTCATTATTATTACTTGCTAAGAAGGCGAAAATCAGTTAATGTTTCACTCAGTTGAGTGTTTTTTTAAAATTAAGTCTTGTTTCTTAATTTTTTGTACCTTGTTTTATGTCGAAAATTGTTCAATAAAAATGAATATTTAAATTAAAAATCAATTCAGCTTAAATCCATGTGCCCAATTTTGACCAAAAACTTTCATGATCGGTCATAATATAATGTATATCCCAGACAATTGGTTGTCTAGAATATTGGTATTATTATTATTATATGTACCTCTTCAGACATTTTACTCCATACCCTGAAGGAATTAGGAGTATCACCATCTAGTCCTTGCTTTGCCAGAGCTACGCTTTAGCAGAGAATGGGAATCGGCGTTTCATCTTCCAGCTCAGAAAAACGAAATATTTGTATATCGGATGAATTTAACTTACTTA
Source organism: Eurosta solidaginis (assembly GCF_040869045.1). Lineage (NCBI taxonomy): Eukaryota > Metazoa > Arthropoda > Insecta > Diptera > Tephritidae > Eurosta > Eurosta solidaginis. The sequence continues at coordinate 356,366,876 of NC_090319.1, forward strand.
GGTGAAATTATAGATTCCTGTGTCTCATAAATTACCCAGTGAAAGTTCGTAGGTCTTCTTTGCTTAGATTAATGAGTTTGACCAGACCCTCGTTGCTGGGGTCTGCCTTTGGGCATTTAATCCAGTGTCTTCTCAACTACTCTGCTTCCCACTTACTTATGGTTTCACTAGTGTATGCCCTTTTTAGTTCACAGAAGGGCTCTGGACCAAAGAATACTGCTAAGGTAACTTGCTTGACCAGTTAGTATGCCTGATCATTGCCCTTATGTTTTTGATGGCTAGGAACCCGTTTGTCAAAACTTGATTTTTAGCTCCCAGAGGATTCAATGGACTCAAATGCATTCATTTACTGCCTTTAAAGAAATTTTGTAAAACTACAAGGCACGTGAAACTACCTGGCTATTTGATATAATGAGGATACTTCTAGATGATAAGCCTCTTCATAGATATTCTCTACCGCACACGGATTTCGGCCTATAAACTTATGGGATGGTATCCCGCTTCTATGATTTTCTATGCCCTAAGATGTCTTTCCATCATCAAATTTGTATCCATCTCTGAACAAGACCTCTGAGTCAGGGTAGGTATCTATATGAACCTCATTATCCCAAATGAAACACTTAAAAACCCTGCAATATTGGATTTTCTATGCATTTTTTCTATTACTTAGGTGTACCCTATGATGTTTCCGCTTTCTAGCTCGGAGATATTTTTAAGTCATATTGTAGTAAGTCTTACTTCTTTCTCTACTAAAATAAGAAAGGAAGGTATTCCTACTGCAAGGGATTAATACCCTCCAAAGCCCGCCCAACCGACACGAGGGGCGCATCCGCATGACACACGGATTTGTTTTTGTTTTTGCCGAGTTGTTGATAGGCGGAGGTTTGTTTGTTAAGCATCAAGATCTAAAACTGCTCAGCTACAGAATACAAATTATCAGCTCAATACAGTTGAAAATTATACATATAGCAAATTGATGTTGCTTTTATTTTTATTTTAGCAAATTGTTAAATAAGTTAACGCTTTTAGCATATAAAGATTTTTATTTTTTTATTTTTTTATTTTTATTTTGTTACGAGTTAAGATAGGATAGGGCAGTTTTCCTTATAGTAAAAAGTGAATCTATGCAGAGTTCCAATGAAAATTCCTTCAAGAAAAAAGTAAAAATTGTTTCTGTATTGACTCAAGCCTATCTGCATGAACTTGGTATCGCGGATTCCAGACTATTGATCTGTATTCTAGTATCAGTCTAACTAATGTGGTAAAAAGGGCTTTGGTTACATAAGGGTCACTAAATTCTTTAGACCATGCCTTCACGAATGATAGCTCACCTCTAGCCTTATTGGCAGCAGTCATAATATGAAGGTTGAAACTTAGTTTAGCATCCATCGTGACTCCCAAGTCAACAAAATAATTTACTGATACAATACAAAAATTATCAATTACGTAAGAGACTGCTGGCAAAGATCTCCGAGAGAGGCACATGGACTTACATTTATTGATGTTCGCCGGCATTGAATTCGCGTTGCACCAAGCAACTAAGCAGTTTAAATCCGCTTGAAGCAAGGTACGTTCTTCAATAGACGCATAGGACCTAAAAAGTTTTACATCATCAGCATACAATAAAATTTTGGAATATTTTATTATTTTATTTATTATGGTACATATATCATTAATAAATAGCAAGAACAGAATTGGACCGAGATGACTGCCCTGTGGGACGCCAGAATGAACATTATTGACATCTGAAAGAGTATTTTTAAAAATTACTTGTTGCGTTCTACAGCAGAGATGGGAAGATATCCACTGAGTGAGACCAGGTTGGAAGCCAAGTCGATCCAGCTTGTGGTCAGCAAACTAAGGAGGCATAGGTTGCTATTAACTCCACAGCAGTACTAAATTCCCAGTTGCCCTAGAGTAAAGTGCAGGCGAATTATATAAGGTTTTTCGTCATATTTTTCTGATTTTCGCGGTTACATTTTTTTAGATGCTTAAACATATAGAGAACATTGTTGGCTGAAAGAGAAATGAAGATCGGTTGTGTTAAAATGATAGATATATGTGATTAATCTATATATAACCATTGTTTAGATAAGAGAAGTTTCGCCTTTTGTTTCTGGAAGCTGCTATCGGTCATATATGCAGTATTTTTAAATATAGAAAAAGGTTTCCGTTTTCAATACTTTTTTCTCATTGCCACATATTTAATTATAAAAGCCTTAAAGTCAGCATAAACCAAACGTGCTAAGATATTTTTGTGAGACGGGATGTTTTTCTATTGAAATATTGTAATTGAAAATAGGTTGCAATTGGCCTTATTGTGAATTATTTCGGGATCCCGAGTTTTTACATCACGGTATTAAAGGCCCTTATATGTAAAGAACGCCTCAGGGTTTTCAATACATGAGTGATAAGTCGAATTTATGCTAGTAAATTGGGTAAAGAGGATTAGATTTAACAATGTTGTACGATGCTCTTACGAGCGTATAAATAATCAATTTGAAGAGGAAAAAATGTATCTCAATTTTTACACACGGATTTGCTTACGCAAATTATTTTATTGTTAGATTTTAAAAACAAACTCGGAAGAGATATGAAAATAATCTGCACAAAGGAAACACGCTTTAACCACATTGGCAATTAAACCTGATTATTGGCCGGCATTGTTAAACAATTTAGTAAACCACAAAATTTTTTGCTATTTGGATGGTAAGGTGTAAGTGTAATCATAGTCTTTGTAAGTGGTATCTTGTATAAATGTACAGTGTAAATGAAGGCTTGATGTTTAAAACTGGTATATGTAGCGAATACTAGAGATTGTAATGTTATAGCCTTAATGCGTGATATGCTCTACCGAGTAATAGAGAAAGAGGGCTTAAGTTTGCACACTACTGGAGCATAATGTGTGAACACGGCACGCAGTACAGTTGATTTGAGCAAAGTTGCATAGAAACTGAAGGCAAATACGTCACATAAATATAAGTTAAACTCTCTGAGCATATTTGTACACAGTTTTTATGCATGCAAGTGCTCGAAGAGATGTATGTGTTTCTCTTTTGATTTATATAAAGTGTTTACAAAGACAAATCAAATAGAATCAAATAAAATAAAGTATTAGAAAGAAGAAAAATAAAATAACTAAGTCAGGAAGGTTAAGTTCGGGTGTAACCGAACACTACTTACTAGGCTGCCAAATTACAGCTTTCAAAACTTTTAAATTACCTTCTTTAGAAATGGGCGGTGCCACCCCCATTGTCCAAAATTTTACTAATTTTCTATTCTGCGTCATAAGTTCAACCCACCTACACAGTTTCATCGCTTTATCTATCTTTGGTAATTAATTATCGCACTTTTTCGGTTTTTCGAAATTTTCGATATCGAAAAAGTGGGCGTGGTTATAGTCCGATTTCGTTCATTTTAAATAGCGATCTGAGATGAGTACACAGGAATTTACATACCAAGTTTCATTAAGATACCTCAAAATTCACTCAAGTTACAGTGTTTACGGACAGACGAACAGACGGACGAACGGGCATGGCTAAATTAATTTCTTTTTTCGCTCAGATCATTTTGATATAGAGTTGCCTATACATATCTCGATTAGTTTAAGCCGTTACGGGGTACCATTATGTGAGCAAAATTGATATACTTTGTGAGCTCTGCTCAGCTGAGTATAAATATTATAAAATAAAAAAAAAAAATAAAATAAAATAAAATAAAATCAAATCAAATAAAATAAAATAGAATAAAATAAAATAAAATAAAAATAAAAATAAAATAAAATAAAACAAAATGAAATAAAATTAAGTAAAATAGAATGAAACAAAATTAAATGTAATGAAAAGGCATTAAATAAACCTTGCTAAAATAAATTAAATTTAAGTTGATCAAACAAAACTAAGTGGCGTTAAATAAAACTAAATTATATTAAATCAAATTAAATTTACTCGATTTTTTATCGACGAGTTAGCCGTTTGTTATAGAAATGTTTTGGACATAGCATCGAAAAATTATTGATATTTTATCAATTAGACGTCGATTTGTTATTGCACTGTCACAAATTTCTTATCGGAGTGTTATCGAAAAGTTTTCGATTACGTACTGAAAAGTTATCCATATGTTATTAAAAGAATATAAATTTGGTATCGAAGTGTTACCAATTCGTTAACGAAAAGTCATCGTTTCCGTTATCAAAAATTTATCGATTTTCTAACGGGAAGTTATCGATTTCTTGCAGGAGTGTTACCAATTAGTTATCGGCATATCATTAATTTGTTTACGATGAATTATCGGTTTTTACATATATAGCAAATATAGAAGAAAAGCTCGGCCTAAAATCTCTTCGGAGGTTATCGCGCCTTACATTTTTTTTATTATATATAAAACTTCTGTTATCGATTACAAATGTTAAACAATTCGACAACAAGCCGATAAAAAACCGAAAATAAGACGATGCAAAGCTTATAAGAAACCGATAGCAAGCTGATAGCATATCGAAAACTCTACGATAGTAGTTCGCTCTCAGTAATAAACCGATAGTAAAAAAATTAACTTTTCTGTATCCGCTTGTTACCGCTAAGAAGCTCTTCTCATAAATTATTTGTTTCTCGTAAATTTACCTCTGTTGTGGTTTAACTTCAGCCAATAGGCGACCTCTCGTTAACTTGAAAACATTAGTTTCCTATACGTACACCTCTTTGTTAAGACATCGAGCTACACGAATACTTGGTCAGTACCAATGCCTTCAAAAAAATAAAATAATTAAAAAAAAGTTTTAAGTTAAACGGTTTTATTGAAAACAATACTTACATGAAGTAATAATAATACGAAAAGCTAGAAAATAATTAGGTAGGCCCTAGGTACTAGTCATCACACACTTTATCAATTTATGGCGTTGATCAGACAATTAAATAAAAGCGTAGGGCGCGTGAAATTTCTAAAAATGTGAGGCGTAGCATAACCTGATTAAGGTTCAGTTGGTTTTACTTATGACTATCAATAGAAGTATGACGCGGCCAATGCTTTTATTTAATTGTCTAATCAACGGCATAGATTGATAAGGAGTGTGATTACTAGTACCTAGGGCCTACCTAATTATTTTCTAGCTTTTCGTATTATTATTACTTCATGTAAGTATTGTTTTCAATAAAATCGTTTAACTTAAACATTTTTTTTTTATTATTTTATTTTCAAGTTTTTAGTCTTTATTTAATTGCCTATTATATCTCATTCTATTTAGTTCATTTAGTGACTCATTATTACAAGGACTCTTTCCTGACAATTTGTTACAATCTAAGTCCTCAATACATAATCCTTCCAAAGACTTTACTCGACTCTTCGCCACGTATGCTTGTCCCTCCTCCAACTCCAAAATAATTTGATGTCACTTCTACCGGTCTGTATGCAATATTTGTTCCAAATATGAGCCAGATCGGACCACAAATACGATTTTTGTGAATATCTCGATCCATGCGCCACCTAGCGGCGATTTTTTTCACAGGTCGATTTCTATTCTTACATGTATTATGTGTTCAAAATATGAGCCAAATCGGGCCACAAATACGAATTTTGCGAATATCTCGATCCTTGCATCACCTAGCGGCGATTTTTTTTCTTATTATTGTAATGTCATCGGGTTCTGAACTATATTCCAAGTTTCAAACTTGTAGCTTATCGGGAAGTTACTTAAATTTCAATTACAATATTCGTTCACAACGGCCGTGCAGCCTGTCAACTCAAGCTAAATAAAACCGTTTAATTAAAAAAGTATTTGCGCGAAGACTATGTCTAGTAATATGCTGTTTATGTAAAGTGAATGAATTAACAAAAAAAGCGCATTTTATATTCTAACACTCAGTGGAATTTTATATAAAAAAAGCTCTTATTTCATATTTTATAAAAATAGTAATGCTTTCATACTTCCCGGCGCAACAAAATGCCAAATAAATTTTTTATCGCCTATTGATTACTTTAGCTGGGAATTTTACTAACGCCTTACTCTGCTTCTGTTTGACAGCTGTGAACATATTAAAAACTTTTAGCGCTAACAAAACACCAAAAAATTCACACTTCCGATACAAAAAAAAAAAAAATTCATAACGAGATGTGCTAAAACCCGTTGAAGCAAACAATTCAAAAGAAGAAAAATGGCCAACTTCACAAGAAAATCATTAAAACTACATATATAAACCTGCTTTGCTGCTGCGTAAGGAGGGACTAAGTCCAAGAAGAAATTGAATGTTTTATTATAAATCGAACAATAGCTTGCAATCAATATTAGCGCTTTATTGCGACTAACAACAAGAGCCAGCGCACGCCTTATTTGGTTCGCCTGAAAGCACACAATTGATTTTTGTAAGCGTGCTTCAAAAAAAAAAAAAAAAAAAAAAAAAGTATCCGTATTGAAGTAAAATTTGGAGCTGAGAATTGTGTGGGTCATAACAACGGATATGAGCGAAAGCTTTTGAAGGCTAACTTTTCTCAACGACTAAATTGGTTAAATGTTTTAAGAGAATCCCTGCTGCCAATACCAAAGAAGCCACCGCACAGTGCAATGTGTCAATATAAACTGCTGTCAAAAGTATTTAGCGCGATTAGACTTTGCAAGAGTGGTGGTATAATTATAAACAATTCATGAGCTTAACACATGTTAATAAAAGTTTTTGTTTAATTAGTAAAGCACACAATGTCCTATCAAGTGTATTGTCCGAAAGATTGAAGCCCACTAATTGGACCTTGTCAGTGCGGCCTCAGACCTGATTAATCTAACACCTAAGGATCAGTGCGATTCGCTGCAGTGCTAATACTGAATACATTTTCTCTTAATTTATGTTTTTTACTCATATAATAATTGCTTTTATTTGATAAAATACCCCACTGTGCGAATTGGACAACGCAGACTTCACCGAGCTTTCCTAGGAAGCGATAATTAATTTTATTTTCAATTGCTTTACTGTCATGGTAACATCAATAAAACAGTAATGCCTGCATTCGGTGAAATACATACAAACATATGTATGTGATTCTGTGTTTGCACCGCCAGCTTCCATGGCCGGGTTTGGGCCTTATTCCAATAATCTGCTACCTCTAGCGACATATTTCCAAAGTTCTAGAACATTTCCCTGATTTACAAAAAAAAAAAAAGAACATATTTGATCTATCTCCTCTCTGCAGCGAATCGTACTAGTTCCAAACTATCTCATTGAAAGACGATCACACTTCAACTGACGTTTTTAACATTGTCTGGCCTATGAAACCACTTTATCGATGTATGTATAAGTGTTCTTACTAACTGTGCCAGTCTTCATCCGATTAGCACAAGTACAGAGGCAGTCTTCAAACCTGTAGTGCGAAACTGATGCTTTATGTGCTTGCCTCCTATTTCGTTGCAGGATTAATAAGTAGAATATCAGTATGCAACTCTGTGAAGTAAAAGCAAACGTAACACCCATAAATATGTAGGCATGAGTATCCGCATCTAACAGGAACGTACGAATATTCGAAATTTTACATAGGAGGACTGGGGGCTTGGTTTGCAAAAAAGCAAACTACTGTTCTCCTTATATTACAAACCCTTTAAAAGGGGCAATGTTTAAAGAATTAACCTCACTATCCCGAAAATGGCTCGCTCGAGTTGGAACAAAAATTATTTTTATTATTAAGAATTCATGAGCTTATCACCGGCTTATAATAATTGAATATGTTGAATAACGACGAAACTGCAGTTGCTTTGTGTGATTTCGGTTTTCGAAATGGTACCATCGCAATATTCCAGTAAATGTTTCTTTCTTTCTTTTCAGTTTCTCTTAGAAAAACATAATAATTGAATATTCAATTATTATAAGCCGGTTTTAAGCTCATGAATTCTTAATAATAAGTATAAATTGAACACACCATTAAAACAAAAATTATTTTTATTTTGTGATATACCCACTATATTTTAAGCTTCGTGGTTTACCTTGACCTTGAACTGGAACGTCAATAAAAATCTGAGTTATACTGAATGTGTCCAAGTGTATCAGACTTTGTTTGATAACCAGAACTTGTGTGATGAATGAAGAAACGCAAATTAGGTAAAAAAAAAAAATTAACTCCGCCCTCTTGGCAAGTAATATAAGCTTTGTATAACCTAGATAAATAGCTGCCTAAAGAACTGCCAACCGTGCTGCCCCTAGTAACTGGAGCTTTTACTCTAGAATCTATTGCTGCTGTTATATTCATTACTAACTTGAAAATTATTTAGTACGGCACTGACCAGCACATAAAACATAAAAAATAGCAACAATGCAGCGAAATAGCTTACAAATGGGTTGCAATAAAATGGGCTTTACAAAAACAACGTAAACAAACAGAAGCAAGGAAACCTAATAAATAGCACAGAAAGTTAGCAAAAAAAAAAGAAAAATAAAAGATTTAATAGCTCTCATTATAAAGAAAATATCAATATATAATACCCCAATCACAGATTATGTCAGCATTGCATTTTTATAGCAACGTCAATTCGATCATCTACCACAATATTTGCGTGGGTGCTCCAACGTATTGTACTGCAAAATGAAAGTTGGTAAGTGGCGCTTAGGGTGAAGTGGTAAAATACAAAGAATAAAAAATGTAAAGTAAACCGCTTAGATTTTTGCTTCAGCCTTTAAAAGACCTTTAAATATTATCTGGTGTTGCATTGCAAAGTACTTTTATCGTTATGGAATTGTATAGTCTAATAGTTATATAAGTATGCTACTCTTATTTTCCGAAATATTATGGCCGGATTAGTTTTCGATATGTTGAGCTATCAGCTAACATCGAGAATGTAAATACTCTATCGAAATGTAATTTCATTTCTATTTCAAATACATATTCTATCTCAGTTTTTTTAGTCGCTCTAGTTGAAAGAACCAGGTGATCTCAAATCGTTTATACTTGATATTTTCACGATGGTTCCGTGACATTACACCAAGTGGCATAACCCCAAGTCGCTCATAATCATGGGGACGTGAATATCCCACTTATAAAAGGTTATCACTTTTTTTCATAAAACAATGGAATAGAATTTCGCACGATTTTTGATTTTAATTAGTTGAATATATTTGTATGCAAATTTTGATATAGTTTTTTATATTGCGCATGCCGTTTACACAGAGTATATTAACTTTGATTGGATAACGGCTGGCTGTACAGGTATAAAGCAATCGAGATAGATATACAGGCCTGTTCTGAATTCCGACTCGTTTTGAAAAGTAAAACGAGGCTGATTCCGAGTCGATTTCTTTTTGGTGTCAACTCCGATTGAAACAAAGCGATTCGAAGTCGATTTCGAATCGTTTTCATTCCGAGTCGATACTCAAGCGAAAAAGCTGTTTTTATTTATTTTGGTTTTAGTTAAATTATAATTGTGCAAAAATTCGAACAAAATGTCAGCACCAATGGTTTTCGGAAATGCAGAGGCAAGAAGACGTACAATTGTGCATAAAAATCGCAAAAATCGGTCGATCGAAATTGAGAACACGTCGGTTTCCTTTCGACCAGAATCGCTTTGTTTAGCTTGGAAAATTTTTGATAGAATATTTCAAATTAAGATTTCTTATACTAAATAAACAAATAGTCCAGCAAAAAGTTGTTATAAATCTTCCAAAATAAAATGAATAATTTAATAAAACTTATTTGTGGGAAAAATAATGTAATTATCTGTGCTTAATAGGCTAATTAATTTCGATTCCGACTGCTCAGAGGCAAAATTTTTCAAATCGACCAAGTCTGGTCGGAATCGATATTCAGTACACCAATCCATTTCGATTTCGCATAAATTGCGATAGACTTCCATGTATCAAAATTATCAGTTTCAAAACAAAAAAAAAAAATTGATTAAGCCATGTCCGTCCGTCCACCTGTCCTTTCGTTAGCACGATAACTTGAGCAAATATTGAGATATCTTCACCAAATTCGGTATACAGGCTATCTGTACATAGAATAGATTGTTATTGAAAATGACCGAAATCGGACGATAACCACTTTTTCGATATCGAAAAGTTAGAAAAATGGAAAAAATTAGATAATTCAAAAATGAATAACGATAAGCTAGTGAAATTTAATAGGTGGATTGGTTTTATAACGCAAAACATAAAATCCAAAAAATTTTGGAGTATGGGCGCGGCACCACCCATATTTAGAAGAAAATTTGGAAGTTTAACAAGCCCGTAAATCAAAAGCCCTTAAAGATATAGACACACTCCATGCCAAATTATATAGACTGGGTGAAGATAATCAAAATCACCTAAGAACCGCGCCCACATTTACATAAAAGATTTTTAAGCGTGTCGTGGACGAACAAAATAAGCTATATCTTTGCAAAAAAGATCTTTACATATACAAATTTTTTTTTCCCAAGTGAAGTTAAAACAAGTAAAAGCCATAAATTCAATATTTTGAAAATGGGCGTGGCACCGCCTCTTTTTTGATCAAGCAATTTTGTTTGGGGAATTTTCCGGAGCCACAACTCGAGGAAAAATTTATGGAGATTGTGTGCACATATTTTCTTTAAAGCAGTAAATATTTCTAGTAAAAATGTACGGGATCGGTTAAAGACCGCGACCACTTTTATATGTAAAGGATGTCTACAAGGGTCGTATCCTAGAATAATAGCTATATCTTAGGGAGAAATAGTATAGTATCAATGATATTTCACTTATTTTTCCAAGTAAGGGGAATTTGGCAGACATTTTTTAATGGGCGGTGACACGCTCCCATTCCGATCAAGCACTACACAATATTTCAAGAGTCCCGAAAAAAATAAACATAGATTACATGTAACAAAATTCGAACAAGTAATTTATCTGAAATGAACTGTAAAAGCGAAACTCACGCTGAGTATATAATCTTCGTTTACGCCAGAATTTAGACACCCTGATTTTAATCTGAATGAAAATGTGGAACAAAATATCATAACAAATACATAGGTATTGCCGAGTTATACTTTTTTTTATCATAAAACGGTGAAAATAAAGAATAAAAAATCTCTCAATTTTTTGGCACAGATTTGTACCAAAATAGTCCATAGTACACTTAGTTGGCATTGTTTCCATAGCTTTCGATTGTAGGCTGGACTCGATCCTTCGTGCCATAGTTTTGGCGAGAGTTGATCTTGACCGACCAAGCGCAGGGCTGTAAGTTGTTATAGACCATGTGCAAGTCTGACCACTTTAGAAAGGTTCTGGTATTTTCCAAGTGGACGTAGTTGTTTGTAAAATAGTTCCTGGTTTTTGAAAGCGCTTTTCAATTAGATTGGTTAACCTACTTCTGGGAACACTCTGAACCCATTTAGTCTATAGCAGAGCTGTAAAACTGTGCAATAATTTGAAATTTTAAATGAATGGTTTGAGAATGCTTGCTCAAAGTTAACCCATTCTTCATGCAGTAGTGGAAAAAAAGAATGCACTCCTGAACTCATTCGAAGAAAGAATGAAGTAATTTAATGAAACACAAACATTTTTCAACACAGAATAAGCATTTAAATGAATGCAGTATTTGCTGAGTGTGCACACACTTTTCTAGTACCAATCAGTTATGAAAAATGTCGTACATGCACAAAACCCACTCAAACATCACATGGTTGCATTTAATTAAAGCCACTTCAAACTATCTACACAAAAATTTAATTATTGTCCGTAATGACCAGTTTTTTTGATATTTAAATAGTAATAAAACACAAAGAAGTTAACTGGAAAAGTATTCTTATTGAAATTTTCCTAAAAATTTAATAATAAAAAAAGCAAATGATAAAGATTTCAACATCTCTGTTCCGAAAATTGTCATCGTTCTAAATAAGTTTTGCCAATGTGGCATATAAAAGGCTTGCATGAAAAAGTACTAATCTAAATTTGAACGTCCTCAATTATTGATTAAAAAATTGAAGTTATATATTATAAGAGCTCTTAAGTTCCCTCATATATTCTTCCTAGCGGTTTATGGTCAAATACTGTATCTAGAAAAGAAAGAAAATTAACTTTGAATACAAATATGCTAAAGTAAGATAGAATTCAACCTACAAATGCCATGCAAAGAGGCAGAGAGACTGGTCCTTCTCAATCACTCGGGCCCTATATTTATGTTCCGTCAAACACTGTCAAAACATCAGCTGTAAAAACTGTAATCCGATGGAACCAGTCAATCTCTTTGTGGGAAGGAAAATTAATAACCTCAGAAGAGTTTCTCCCAATGAACATTTTTTTTTTGTGGCACATATGAAGGAAAACTGGGAAGGTGACTCAGGTGAATAGAAAAAACCTGAATCGCTGTAGGACGATACCATGGAATTAGACATATATTTATCGAAATTCTTGGAATTAGGAAGCTATGTACTTTGATGTATTTAAATTTAAATGACTTAAACTCAAGTATCTGTTTTTGTTATATTATCGACAAAAAATATCCACAATTTACTCTATTTGGTGAATGCACAATGTGTTCATTTACAAAATCCATTTTGTTACAATAGCAAAATAAGTAGGACATATAGAATCATTTTGACATGTAGAAAGAAAGCAATAGATTGTCTTTGCGAAGTTTAAGAGAAACTGAAAAGAAATAAACATTTACAGGCATATTGCGATGACTCAAGGCAACTGCAGTTTCACCATGTGTTTCGCGGTTCGAATCTCAATGAAAACTTTAATAACATTCGAAATTGATTGATGATGATTATGTGGCGGTTTTCGAAATGTTAAAATCGCCGTATGACAGTAAATGTTTCTTTCTTTTCAAAAATAATGATTGAATATTCAATTATTACAAGCCGGTGTTAAACTCAATATAAATATTAAACTTTTTGAATAATTAGAAGGGGCTATTGTTTCTATTGATACATTTTACGCCTTTTTTGCACTCCTAAATTGATTTAACATATCTGGTGGCAATGTAAGTATACCAAAAAAGTAAGGAAGGCTAAGTTCGGGTGAAACCGAACATTACATACTCAGTTGAGAGCTGTGGAGACAAAGTAAGGCAAAATCACCATGTTGTAAAAAGAACCTAGGGTAACCCTGGAATGTGTTTGTATGACATGTGTATCAAATGGAAGGTATTAAAGAGTATTTTAAGAGGAAGTGGGCCTAAGTTCTATAGGTGGACGCCTTTTCGAGATATCGCCATAAATATGGACCAGTGGTGACTCTAGAATTGGTTTGTACGATATGGGTATCAAATGAAAGGTGTTAATGAGTATTTTAAGAGGGCGTGGGCCTTAGTTTTATATGTGGACGCCTTTTCGAGATATCGCCATAAAGATGGACCAGGGGTGACTCTAGAATTTGTTTGTACTATATGGGTATCAAATGAAAGGTGTTAATGAATATTTTAAAAGGGAGTGGGCCTTAGTTCTATAGGTGGACGCCTTTTCGGAATATCGTTATAAAAGTGGACCAGGGTTGACTCTAGCATGTGTTTGTACAATATGGGTATCAAACGAAAGGTGTTAATAAGTGTTCTAAAAGGGAGTGGGCCTTAGTTCTATGGGTGGACGCCTTTTCGGAATATCGCCATAAACGTGGAGCAGGGGTGACTCTAGAATTTGTTTGTACGATACGAGTATAAAATGAAAGGTGCTAATGAGTATTTTAAAAGGGCGTGGGCCTTACTTCTATAGGTGGATGCCTTTTCGAGATATCGCCATAAACGTGGACCAGGGGTGACTCTGGAATGTGTTTTTACGATATGGGTATCAAATGACAGGTGTTAATGAGTATTTTAAAAGGGCGTGGGCCTTAGTTCTATAGGTGGACGCCTTTTCGAGATATCGTCATTAGGGTGGGCCAGGGGTGACTCTAGAATGAGTTTGTACGATATGGATATCAAATTAAAGGTATTAATGAGGGTTTTAAAAACGAGTGGCCCATAGATGTATATGTGAAGGCGTTTTCGCGATATCGACCAAAATGTGGACCAGGGGGATCCAGAACATCATCTGTCGGGTGCCGCTAATTTATTTATATATGTAATACCACGAACAGTATTCCTTCCAAGATTCCAAGGGCTCTTGATTTCGCCCTGCAAAACTTTTTCATTTTCTTCTACTTAATATGGTAGGTGTCACACCCGTTTTACCAAGTTTTTTCTAAAGTTATATTTTGCGTCAATAGACCAATACTACTACTATGTTTCATCCATTTTTTCGTATTTGGTATATAATTATGGCATTTTTTCATTTTTCGTAATTTTCGATATCGAAAAAGTGGGCGTGGTCATAGTCGGATTTCGGCCATTTTTTACGCCAATACAAAGTGAGTTCAGATAAGTACGTGAACTAAGTTTAGTTAAGATATATCGATTTTTGCTCAAGTTATGGTTTTAAAGGCCGAGCGGAAGGACAGAAGGTCGACTGTGTATAAAAACTGGGCGTGGATTCAGCCGATTTCGCCCTTTTTCACAGAAAACAGTTATCGTCCTAGACTCTAAGCCTCTACCAAATTTCACAAGGATTGTTAAATTTTTGTTCGACTTATGGCATTAAAAGTATCCTAGACAAATTTAATGAAAAAGGTCGGAGCCACGCCCATTTTGAAATTTTTTTTTATTTTTGTGTTTTTTTGCACCATATCATTAATGGATTTGAATGTTGATATAATTTACTTATATACTGTTAAGATATTAACTTTTCTTTTAAATTTGAATATAAAAAAAAAATTTTTTAAAAAGTGGTCGTGGTCGTTCTCCGATTTTGCTAATTTTTATTAGGCAGACATATAGTAATAAGAGTAACGTCCCTGCCAAATTTCATCATGATATCTTCAACGACTGTCAAATTTCAGCTTGCAAAACTTCTAAATTACCTTCTTTTAAAAGTGGGCGGTGCCACGCCCATTTTACAAAATTTTACTAGATTTCTATTCTGCGTTTTAAGTTCAAATCACCTGCCGAGTTTGATCGCGTATTTGGTAATGAATTATCGCACTTTTTCGATTTTTCGAAATTTTCGATATCGAAAAAGTGGGCGTGGTTATTGTCGGATATCGTTCATTTTAAATAGAGATCCGAGGTGAGTGCCCAGGAACCTACATACCAAATTTCATCAAGATACCTCAAAATTTACTCAAGTTATCGTGTTAACGGGCAGACGGACGGACGGACATGGCCCAATCGAATTTTTTTTCGATACTGATGATTTTGATATATGGAAGTCTATATCTATCTCGATTCCTTTATACCTGTACACCGAACGATTATCCAATCAATGTTAATATACTCTGTGAGCTCTGCTCAACTGAGTCTAAAAATAACCTTGGGGAAAAGTATTTAGTACTGAATGGAAAAATAGTGTGCATTCATTTCAAGTTTGCATTCATTAAAGATTGGGAATGGTTCCTACATTCCCACTCTATATTGGATTATATTTTACCATTCAATAAAACGCACACTTCAGCTTTGAGTTAAAGTATTTTGAGCCATTCAAGAATGGAGATTTATAATATTCAACCAATAAAATCACATTTTTTAAAAGAATGCTGAGAGAATGTACACTCAATTGATTCAATCTTTTTACAGCTCTGGTCTATGTGAGGTCCAATAATAATAAATTTGTATAATTTAATATAAAATTTTTTTCAATTTGATATTATGAAAAAAGCAAAATTATTGCCAACTTGCCAAAGCTTTTAACTTCACCTAAATAAAAAAACAATTTGCGTTAAGTTAGAAAACATGTACAATTAAACCATGATGCTTGGACGCATTATATTTGAGTTGTGTGCTTTTATTATGCAAGTTTTATACAATTAATTTAACCCGATTTATTGCTCGCTTTAATATCACAATGCACAAGCTTTGAGTACTTTTGTGGGGTTTTTATTATTTTTTCGTTTTTTTGTGTTTTTTTTTGTTTTTTTGATGCATGCTTGAAAAAAGCTCACTTTATACGCAGATGCACTAAGCATGCGGATTATATATACTTCACAAAGTAATCAAATCTAATACCAATTTCACAGAAAAACTCAATCCAATCAATTTTGTTTAATGAAATAATTAAGTTTTCCTTTTCACACAGAACACGGCACTTGCATCGAAAATAAATTTTTTTTAGATTTTTGACTGCATTAGCCCCTCAAGAAAGCAATAAGGAGATAATTTGGAGTTTGTATTTTGTATGAAAGATTAAATTAAATAAATGCTTTGATGTAGAAAACTTGCCTAATTATTTCATTAAGCTTCTGTGTGAAATCGGTATAATATTGGAATTATCCACAAATCGGTTGTTTTTGTTTTAAAATTTTTCTCTTGAAAAGTGTCTCATAAAATGTTTGCTTTGAGCCACGCCAGCTTGCTCTATCTGCTTTTCACAGCTGCTCTGAATTGTTATGTAATTGAAAAGAAGGGATTGGCATCAGCGTTTTTTGGAGTTTGTGGTTGCAGAGCTGTGCTGCACAAACCATGGGCTCTCTGCAAACATTTTCAGACAAATTTTTGAAGAACGTCGTGATCTATAAATTTATTAAAAGCGAAAAACGTTGTACAACCTCAAAAAACGAAATACTTGCAAAAAACGGACTTTCTTTTCCTTTATATCTTCTCAGAGTTCGAGCTTTTTATACCCATTCATAAGCATATTTGGTAGGAAGTCATTCGATTCCTCCAGTTCTAATTTTAAGCACTTTTTCTAAATTTTCGATGTTGCTTTGACCGGTAGTTGACACACAATTTTTGGTATGATAGGTGGAGCACGCTACCAACACGCCGCGACGGCCGCCATGGGATCGTATAGTTTTCATAAAAAGCATATTCACAATGGAGCAGAGATTGATAAAAAGTTTGTCTACATATTTGGATCTAACAATGAAAGTTAACAAAACAACCAATAAAATGGAGTATGATGTAGAAAAGGAAACTTATGTACATATGGAGAATATGACAATTAAAACTTTTCCGCTTCTCCATATTTATTTACTCCCTCTCCAACCCTTTTTGGTGAGATGCTTACTTACTTAATTGGCGCTTAACCGTCTAAACGGTTATGGCCGTCCAAAAAGGCGCTCCAGTCGCTCTTTCGCTCCGCCAATCGGCGCCAATTGGTCACACCAAGGGAGTTTAAATCATTTTCAACCTGGTCCTTCCAACGGACTGTGGCCGCCCTCTACCTCTGCTTCCATAGGCGGGTTCCCATAGAAAAACTTTCTTGGCCGGATCATCATCTTTCATTCGCATAACATGGACTAGCCAACGCAGCCGCTGCATTTCAATTCGCTGGACTATGTGGATATCTGCGTATAGCTCGTACAGCTCATCATTAAATCTTCATCGGTACTCGCCATCGCCAAAGCGTAGAGGTCCATAAATCTTTCGAAGAACTTTTCTCTCGAACACCCACAAAGCCGCTTCATCTGCTGTTGTCATGGTCTATGCTTCTGCCCATGCTTCTGCGCATCTTTGTATATAATGCTACGTTTCTCCCAAATGTCAATTTCATAACATTTTTTAACGAACAAAGAAGAGTATTATATGTACTTTCGCTAAATATCAATTCTCAGTCAACACGCATTTGCACACTAACATTTTACTTTAATAGTTTGAGCAATAAAAACGAGTTAATGCTTAGTAGCGAAACTTTTGTTTTTTGTGAGTCAACAATGTGGGTGGACGAATGTAATTCTTTATGATCAAATGAAAAACCAAATGCATCTGATGCATCGTAACCGGACAAATATTGTCAATCTAGCAACAGAGCGTTGAACGACGGTCTCACTTTTCGGTGTGATTTTAGTGTTGCCATAATAACTAAAGCCCTCCACTGCTGCCCTCTTTTGAACAATACGTCCTTTACTGTTGCTATTTCTGCAGTTTCTCATTTCTCTTGTAACGGTGCATTGCAACAATGCATCTTGTCGTACAAAATTGGAATTTATTTCAGGAAATAGAAGATTTGTAGTGCAAATATATGTGTACAGTGGCACACAAAGGGAACAAACATAAAGCATATTAAATACAAAAAATGCACAATACGTTTTTGAAACATTGTATTGCGACCATGAAGTGGCACTAAATACATTTTTAACGTTACGATACATAAAGGGTTTAGAGAGTTCCATTTTTATAAACCTTTTGGAGTTGACATTAAGGGACTATTTGGTTTTATTCGTAAATCAAAAGGTTTTGACCTTTGACATTTTGCATATAGGTTCCCAGGGAGAACCATCGAGAAACAGTGAGTAATTTTTAATTGTTCTTAACAATTTACTACATAGTAATTTGTTGTTAAAGCTACGAAAGTACAACTATCACTTTTTATCTACATACGAACACTTTCACACGAATTTTATACATAAGTACACTCTATAATGTTTATAAAACCACAAACAACTATTTTCATTTGTTTAAATTGACGTATTATTGTAAAATTTAATAATTTATTTGTTTACCTTCTGCGAACACAAGCATGCAGTCTTTTATCTAATTCACTGCTTGCTCGGTGCTACCAGATGTTTTAAATAGCACCAACGAATGAAAAATGTTTTAAATAGTACCAGCGAGGAAAACTAACGTTTTACATTATACTCCGTATATTTATTTCACGAAATAAAATAATTAAAAAAAAAAATTTTAAGTTAAACGGTTTTATTGAAAACAATACTTACGTGAAATAATAATAATACGAAAAGCTAGAAAATAATTAGGTAGGTCCTAGGTACTAGTCATCACATTCCTTATCAATCTAGGGCGTTGATCAGACAATTAAATAAAAGCGTTGGACGCGTCAATAAAACCGTTTAACTTAAAATTTTCTTTTTAATTATTTTATTTTCAAGTTTTTGGGCTTTATTTAATTGCCTATTATTTCTCATTCTATTTAGTTCATTTAGTGACTCATTATTACAAGGACTCTTTCCTGACAATTTTTTACAACCAAAGTCCTCAATACATAATCCTTCCAAAGACTTTACTCGACTCTGCGCCACGTATGCTTGTCCCTCCTCCAACTCCAAAATATTTTAATGCCACTTCTACTGGACTGTATGCAATATTTGTTCCAAATATGAGCCAAATCGGGCATCATAGGTCGCTTTCTATTCATGTATGTATTATGTGTTCCAAATATGGACCAAATCAAATCGGACCACAAATACGATTTTTGTGAATATCTCGATCCTTGTGCCACCTAGCGGCGATTTTTTTGATAGGTCGCTTTCTATTCTTGCATGTATTATGTGTTCCAAATATGAGCCAAATCGGACCACAAATACGATTTTTGTGAATATTTCGATCCATCCGCCACCTAGCGGCGATTTTTTTACAGGTCGATTTCTATTCTTGCATGTATTATGTGTTCCAAATATGAGACAAATCGGACCACAAATGCGAATTTTGCTAATATCTCGATCCATGCGCCACCTAGCGGCGATTTTTTGTCTTATTATTGCATTGTCATCGGGTTCTGAACTATATTCCAAGTTTCAAGCTTGTAGCTTATCGGGAAGTTGCTTAAATTTCAATTACAAGATTCGTTCACAACGGCCGTGCGGCCTGCCTGTCAACTCAACCTAAATAAAACCGTTTAAAAAGAGAAAATTGTGAATGAAAAATTTGAAATTTGGAATAAAAAATCGCCCGATTAAAATGCATTGAGCCGTTTTTTATTTATACATATTTTGATGTCTGGTAGCATCATATTTGCTTTATTCACTGCATTTTCTTGCGTTTTTTCTTTTGGTAACTTTAATACTAAATTGTGATCAAACTATAAGCCTCCTATGGGTGTTGTTTTTGGGATTGGAGGATCAACCGCCCAGTAAACTTGTTGGTCATCACTACCTACGCTAGTGGAAAGGACGTTGGAAATCGTCCTGCTTATTAATTTTGGCTTTCGTAAAATTCATAGCACCACGAAAAGGCGATAAATACTCAGATAAATTACAGACTAACCAACAAAATCCCCATCATAGGAAGGTGCTTGTAGCACTAGATCTGTTAAAAGCTTTTGACATATTTAACCACCGCCCACTACTCCAGGACAAGAAGGTTCACCAATTTTTCGGCAAGCGTCGGTTCAATTAAGGAATGAGACCGCAAAACCGTAGACAATTAAAAAGGGCGCGCCACAAGGTAGTGTTCTATCCGCACTTCTGTTTAATTTCTATATATCACAGCTGTCTACCCCACCAGAAGGAGTTACTATCATTTATTATCATGCCGAAGAGTTAACCATAATGGCAACTGGATATGGAGTTAGTTTCTAAAATAAATAGTAATAACCCAAAGGTTGTTATTGTTGTAGCATTAAAGATACTGCCCGAAGGTCTTGAGGCGTCTTATCGATGTTGATGGTCCTTTTCCGGACACAGATGCGGTATGTTAGAGTAACAAGTACCACTAAGGTATAAGCTTGTCCATCTCGAGAACGATTTCATATGACCACATTGAACTGTCTAGGCCATCCACCTCCCTCCATCTTCTACTTCCTTGAGAACTTGGGGTCACTGGAGCCCCGCCTTCAAAAAACCGAGAATTCGCCACGGATAGAGGCGTTGGACAATTGGGTTATAGAAGCTATGAATTTCGCTGGCGATCACTTGAAAGGGTTGTGCTACATAACTCCTTGAATCAGTTGGGTATTTTAGTCTCCTTTATCGACAGGTATACCTGCGGTATGCCCTCTAACCATATCTCACCGGCCTTTCTGTTTTCTTCACCTTTCGCGACCTCGTGCTATAACCGACCATTTCCACAGCCACTCTCTTTACGACTTGGAAGGAACAGATGACTTAATTTTTGGGCGTCAATCAGCCAACGATCTTAAGTGTAGCGTTCGATGACACCCTTACTTGCAAGGCATATGCCTCCAAATTTCTAACTAAAGTATAAATCTGCCACAAAATCTTCAAGTCGCTTGCCAGCATCACCTGGGGAAAAGTTAGCCAAATGCTGCTAACAACTTTCAAAGCTATTGGCGGACCGCTTATATGATACCGTTCGTAATTATAGTCGTCTGGTCTAAAAACATACAATGAAAAATATTGCCGGCCTTCCGAATTGCTGCGATCAGAACTGCCACGAGATATCTGACCATTTCACATCTACAAAATGAAGAAAAAGAGCTCAACTTAAAAGAGTATATCGAAACGCTAAACGAACTGCTAAATTGTCATAAACTTGAACACCACAACAAACAACTGCTTGATCTGGCCCCACTTCCAAGATGTTTAAGGAAACATCTCCTTAAACACTGTTATGTGGTCCAGCCCCTGCTTGAGCAACTACAGATAATCACTATCCAACCCTGCAAAAGAAGAAGAAGCAGACTGTCACGGCATACATGATACTGCACAGGTTAAAGTCATAATTGCCCACAATCAACTGTGACATATATAATGTGTGCCCTACATACGATATGTAGTCACACGTCACCATCAGCCATCTCTTTAATTGTGTAGAACCTACGCATCTAACAGTAACATACCTTTGGTTCAAACCTGCTGAAGCAGTAAGTTTCTTTGGACTCCCGCTAGACGACTTTGACCACGATTGTTTCAAAAAATTTTCGTTTTACTCAAATTATTAAGATAGCGAAAACATATACAAGAAGTCTTCAATTAAAATGTAGCCGTTTCATAAAAATTAATTTTCTAATTTCATTCTGCATAAAATTTCGTTTACTCTCAACATAAATAACATCATGTAACTGCTATTTTCACATCATAAGGTATTATCTAAGTATCTTCTCTTGAAAACTCACTCATTTTAAAAAACAGTTATTGTGTGAAACTTTTGGGCACACTTGGCGTGTTCTGACTCTACTATCTATAGTTAGAGTATGCTACGCTTGACTCCAATGTTTATTTCCTACCGACATCCTAATGATAATGATTACTCATTGTTGTTGTTTATTATTTTATGCTGCTTGCCTTAGTAACGTTTCTTGTTACCGTTTTGATGTATAGATTCTAAAGTATTCGTTCGTTTGTTTCGTTATTTATTTGTCTTTGGCTTAGTGTGCAATCTTTTCGAAAACTGCAATAGCTTTGATTTTATTGGCTAATTTTGTGGTTTTCATTCAATGGTTGGTTGGTATAATCCAAAGCGTAAGATTAATTCCATTGCATTTATTTGCTTTCCACTAGTATGAAATACCAACAAACATACCCCAATAATTATTTCAAGTATCAGAGCACTTTCAACTTCATCTGCTTCTCGATGCAACAGGTGTTCCCTTTAAGGTATTACGTTGTGTAATTATCAAAAGTAATTTGATGGATGCCAAAGCAATGCAAAGAAAAATGATTGTAAAACATTTGAAGAAAATGTAATGCAGGTAAAATGTGTATGTGTGGGTTTAAGTTTCATGTTTATAGATAATTGAAAGGTTTTCAGCGCACATAAGCTATAAGCTGGGAACGCACTTTTAACAGTTCTTTCGAAATCTCGTTTACTGAAATCAAATGAAACCAGTGATTATAGTAGCGCAGATAATGCATATCTGAGATAAAAAATAAATAATTAAATACTTGGCGCAATTTATCTCCTTTCAGTTTTCCCTACAAAATGGCGGGACAGGACTTACATGTTTAATACTGACTCCAGACAGATAGGTTTTCACTGAAAAGCTTTTCATGACGGAAAAGCGCGCGGAATATTTGCCAAATCACATCGAGGGGCGACCCCGATTAGAAACTTTTTTCTTATTAAAAAAATCTTTTCTAAATTCTGACGAAAATAGGGATTTGGGGATTTCTGATTATTATGCCTTCTGCCAACTTTGTAATCGCTGAACTGTCAAATAAATAACTCCAATATTCAGTATTGCAAAATGGTCTTTATTTGGCCTACTTTGGGGGTAGTGCAATTATACTTCAATAAAACGTACTTCACAAAAGCGTGTTTAAATCAAAACTGATTAGTAATTCCTCAACTTGCGCTGCTTTTATACTCTCTGTTGCCTCGTCCGCATATTTGTCCTAAGTTCTAAACGTTTCACCTTCTAGAGCTGTTGTATATCCTGCTTGGTAATTTAGCTATATGCGTGTTTATGTGTGAGTAACTACTTCTTCTCTTAACTGATGACTACATATGTGTATGTGAGTTATTCTTCGTCGCCTTCTATGTACGTAAGTGTTGCTTGCCTTAATTTGTACATGTACATAAGAGTTCTGCTTGCTGTTTTTGTTGTTGTGATTATTTACTAACAGCATAATGATGCTAATATTCGAATGTATATATCTGCCATATATTCTGCAGTGGGCCAGTCCTGCCGGTTGCGAAGTATGTCTAATCAGACACTTAAATAAGTCCTCTAAACAAATTTAGTAAAGATATTTCAAACACTGAGGGACAAGTTTGCGTTCAAACAGACAGACGGATATGGCTGATTCAACCCAGCTTGTCCTCCTGATCATTTTAGTATACTTACTGGTGGGTCATTCTCTTCTACTTTAAAGACTTACAATTTTGAGATTCGGGGCAAACTGAATATACCGTTTCATTTTTATAAAAGGCAGAAACAAGTAAACTTGTGCAAACCGTCCACAGGTTTCCTGCAGAAGTGCTTTAGTTCATAATCCTGCGCTCTACCCACTGAGACGTGATAGCTCTATACCAAAAATATTCGTATAACATTAAACTTGCAATATTATGACAAAATGTTTTGAAAAAGAAACACTAAAAACACAACAAAACAATCCGGCAAAAAAAGCTCAGCCGTTTTAACAAAAGAACATAAAAGGGCCACAAAGCAATCCATAAAGTTTCGGCAAAGTTCTATGCCAATAAATGCCCGAATAACCTCGTTTTCAATGTCACACTCCGAAACTCGCGGTCGAGGAAAGCAATTCTTACAGGGAGATATGCGTCACTCTGGCACATCTTCAATCTACATACTGGTATTGGTTAACCAATTACTTGTCCAGAACCCACCTCGACATGTGCAATATATGTCCCGTATGTAATTATTCCACGCAAGGCACCAACCAGCTTGGAATGTGGTACCAACGTCATCAACACCCATGTCTCTTTTTTCCAATTCTGTGCAAACTGCAAGTTTCTTTGACTACCATAAGAGTAAATTGATGACCATTTGTTAGTGATCCAACCTATTGGATTGAACGAATCACTGCTAGAGCAACAACAACCTCGCAAAAGGCCTTTTCAACCGCTTTGCCCTCTAGTCGTGCATGTTGATCTGCGTCCATGTTGTAGAAGTTTGTGTGTTTCTTTTATATACAGGTCCATAAATCCCTCCAGTGAATTCCTTTTTGGGTTCCTAATGCAGTTTTGTATTTCTTAAAGCTCCATCTAAAAATATTCCAGCAGTGAGTCAGCTTTGTTTAGCTTTGTTGAACAGTTTTTTTGTCGCTGATTTAAGTTACCTGAACTCATTGTTTCACCACATTGATTCTGGCTAAATAAGTGGCCTAGTTAGTGGACTGCCAAGTTCGAACGTGTTAATGAATATCTTTGTTAACCGATCTAGCGGCCTGTCATTTTTGTCAAATCCCCATCTAACCACCTCTTCTGTGGATGTCAACCAATCACTGGTGCCATACCGTATGACTTTCAGGCATTCAGTCATTAGTATGGCAGTGCTGTGTAAATAATTTTTTCGGTGCAATACTTGTGCTGATTTCACCCTCTTGTGTTATTTATATACGGTAGATGTCCAGCTCCAGTCCGTAAACTCTATCTCTTACAATCTAAGGTTCTTGGATATGGCCTATGTTCACACCGTTCTTCGCTATGAACTATGGTAGATCAAACGAGGTCGAAATAAATTAGTGATAAATAAGTGACTGTGAGATCGCCTCCCTTCATAGCACGGATCGCTGTGCGACCGCAACAGTTGCGGAAAAAATTTTTATGCAGTAAAGATGATTGAGCGGATTCAAATAGGCGCATTATCGTTGACGGCAACATTTCCATATACGCCGATCATTTTAAACAAAACGGCAGAGTTGAAGGTTGGGTTTATTTAAGCGACCTAGACCTCCAACTCTCCTTCAGACTACCCAATCACTGTAGCGTTTTCCAGAAGTTAGGAGCGGGAAATATAATATTGGTAAAGAAATCGCTAATTTCATTGTCAATTTTTTCTCTTAATTTTTCAATTCTGAACACACACTAATTTGTCGCCTATCACTTCAGGAGATGGCCAACAGAACCGAGTACACCTCACATAGTACCGAGGGCACAGGGACTTCGAGGAAAACTGAATTGGAGACTAACTTGCTAGGCAAGGTACGACCAAGCAGATTTGTCCTGACCAAGAATGCTTAGGTATGTCACTCGCCACATGCAAGTTAATGCTTAAAGGGCACATCCACTGCAAGCCCACGAAAGATGGTTACAAACACCGGGGTGTTGGACATCGAAGGAAACCTGGACAAAATGGGTTCATAAAAGATCGCGTTACGTTTACAACCTGACTGGCGATACAATATTCACACTTGTAGGACGACTAACTGGGCACTGCCATACAGATAGGCATGCAGAGAGGTTAGAAGTGCCATTTCGTTGTTGCTGCAGGAGTTGTAAAGATGACGAAGAAGAGGAAACGGTGGCTTAACCTATCTACAAATGCCCAGAGCTAGGTGGTGCAAGGCAACGCTTTCTTGGAGGGCCATTTCTAGATAATCTGAGCCAGATTGTGGTAAAATGGTTCGATGAGGATAGTGCATTTTTATGCTATCAACGGGACTCATATCACTGTTCTAAGTGTACGCTCGGGCAGCTACTTCAACCTAACCTAACTTATAATGGATGCAATTTAAAGTATGGGAACCGAAATTAAATTCTTTTCCATAAAGAAACATTCAGTAAGATCTCTTAACCTTATAAATCAAGAATATTATGAATGGTCGACTGCAATTTCCTTCCGTAAAAGACAATATTAATTGTTCTTAATATATAGTGATAAGCGGTTCATGAACACACAAAGTCACACATGAGCATACACATTAGGGATATACGCCGCCGATAAACGCCGCCGCCGCCGCCGATTTTGATCGTTTTTCGCACGCCGCCGCCGAATGTCAAAAATATCGGCGCGGCGTCCGGCGCGTTACTATATTTTCTACTCGTTTAAGACTGTTTAGACCATTTATTGTTCATGTCGAAAATTGTTCGGATATGGTCGAAAGTGGTATCAACGGATGCACATCATCGCCAGTTATAAGAAACTAATTGCGAAGTTATTTAAAATAACAGGCGCTTTCGATGTCAGCTAAACACGGACTTTTCATCACCCAATTCACCAAGTTATTAAAACAAAATACTAAAAGAAAAGTTATATAACAAATTTATATGCTCACTTTGCATTTTTGAAAAAATTAGTAATGAACAATTAATTCAAATAAAATGACCCAAGGCGAACATGTTTTTAAACTTTCCTCAAGAATAAGCGAAATCAGTGATGCAAAATCCTTTAGTAGGTTCTAGGGGTATGAACACTCCTTTGAAATTATTTTTACCTCATACTTAAGTTGAGGATATATGTACTTATGAGAAGGGTTTGAAAAATCACTTGGGCTTACACTCAAACATCTGTTGTTTATTTGCGAAACTATACAAAGCATCTGAAATGTTAATTTTGATTTTCACACTTCATCCTTCAACACCCAAGTCTCCCGGTTTGACTTTTCCTAAAGTTGGCGGCCCTATCCAAAACTAGTCCCTTGGTGTGAATCACGTTGATTATAGCCTATCAACCAAGTTTAAATATCACCTGCACGTTACGGCCCCTTTTACAAATGTGAATACGAGGCACATATATTTACCACGTGAGCTTTTGTCCTTCGCAAGAACACTCAAAGTGGTGAAGTAAAATTCTTCCCAAGACAGTCGAACTAATGACTATGTATGCTACTACCCTAATGTAATGGACAGTCGAACTTGTCTGAAGCTACGCGGTCATCCATAATGAGCTCTAATGCCATAGGGCCGGAAAACAGCAGTTAACACCTTTCAACTTAAAATCGGTCGACTTTCATTCTAAAATATCGTTTTGATTTAAAGAAGACTATTGAAATCAATGTTGTGAACACAAACGTCTACAATCTTTGGTCTACATTTTAAAAATTTTACCCAGGGTCCTTGTAAAATTTTAATTATGTAGATGCGCCGAGGATTATATGGATTTTCACCCATGACGAAATGACATCCACTTAGACTGCTTATGATTTCGAGGGCGGCATCTTTGGCCGAATAGTCACTCCCTAACGTTTCAAAGTGTAGCTCGGCAGTATAGCGCGACAAAAGCATCCGTTGGAAAGTCTTTGGAGCTACACCTAGAGCTTCTAGGAAAGTGACGCCGACGAAGGTATGAGTTCGAAGTCGCAGTCCTATAGCTTCTGTACTGGCATATGGTGTGAGGCTCAGGAGGCGTGGTAGCGACTGGTGGTAGGGATTCCTACTGTTCGCACATCGGAAATTTTAGCTCTAAAAACAGCCGAAAAAACTAGAGGCGCCCTGTGCCACGATAGTCATGAGTATAAATAGACCATTCATAGCAACCCTAAGTCGCCTTTATGCGTGACCGACAAGGAGCGACAAATGATTTAAAGAAATTGTGTTCGCGACGATTATTAGGAGTTAACCCTAGGTGAAACTACGCTTTGCACGAGATATACAGGCAAAAGTGTGACTATTTTATGTATATCTATTTCTTTTCAGCAGGCGCAGCAGTACCAATTCCAAAGACCGGGGTTAGGTTCGAAGCCTCTCTGGAGCATGCGAACGAGGGACAATCCCTTCGCAAGGAGCTAGTCCTGAAAATTTTGGAACGGTCTGCGAGATTTTGATGCAAAAACCCCGGATCTTTCCGAAATGGCCAACACGTTGATTTCCTTAAATACATATAAACAAAACCTTTCCTAAATATTATTTTTTTAAATAGAAAAATCAAGCTTTTAAAGTAAGAACACCGGCCTACGCCGCCGCCGGCGGTATATAATAGCGCCTACGCCGCCGCCGCCGATAAAGTGATCGGCGTAAACCTCTAATACACATTTTCTAACAACTGCCAAATCAAATAAACCTCATTGGCAGTTGAAAAATGACACAGAAAGCACTTTCATCCTGTCAATTAAATTCAAGCAGTGACTTAGGCTTGGTAGTCACGGAGATTTAGACCTTATTAATGAATCAAATAAATTAGCTAACAAAAGAAATTGGAAGCAGGAACACAAAAATTCTCAGTACTTCATACATAATTGCCATCATTTTAATTTATTATACTGTTGCCAAAACAAAAATGTCGCTCATCTGTAGTCTCAATAACGAAAACATTAGATATATAAATCACGTCTAATGGAAAAAAATAATAAAAATAAAATAAAATCAAATAAAATAAAATAAAAGTGTCTTATAATCAGTAACCAAATTTTCAGGTAGATAAACGAATAAATATCACGACAAAATAAAAATTTGTATGTCACCTTGTCAGCTGGTAACCGCAAACAAGCACACCCACACACCACACGTTTCACAAAATCTTCAGTGCAAAGCACACACGCGCATACATAAGTATTTCCATCATTCATTCATGTTGTTCACCCGTTCTACCAACATTCAGCAGGAGCATGAAAACATTGTGCCATGGCAACGAAAGTACGCCCGCATATATTCAAATTTCAATCCAATTGTCAGCGCAAGAGAAAATCTAAACAGCTACAACAACAATAATAACAAGTAAGGAAGGCTAAGTTCGTATGTAACTGAACATTATATACTCAGCGTGAGCTTCAATTGTACATTTCATTTCAGATAAATTACTTTTCTACATAACACATGGCACCGTACGTTTAAAAAAAAATGTTTCCCTATTTCCTCTTACAATAAAACTGGATAAGTGAAATATCATTGATTCAAAACTATTTTTTGCTAAGTTATAGCTTATTATTACAGTCTACGACCCTTTTAAACATATTTTATATAAAAGTGGGCGTGGTCTTTAACCGATCCCGTCCATTTCTACTAGAAATATTTTCTGCTACAAGGAAAATATTTGTACACAATTTCATTACGATACGTTAATTTTTCTTCGAGTTATGGCTCCCGAATCAAAGAAAATTGCTTAGCCATAAAAGGGGCGGTGCCACGCCCATTCTTTTTTAATTTGAAAATTTTCCTATTTATTGTTATAAATTCACTTGAGAAATGAAATACCATTGGTATAAAGCTCCTTTTTGCAAAGATATAGCTTATTTTATTCGTCCACGACGCTTTTAAAAATCCTTAATATAAAAGTGGGCGTGGTCCTTAACCGATTTCGTTAATTTCTCTTCAAAGCATGCCTTATAGTAAAGGCAACCTCTCTGCAGAATTTTTATACTCAGTTGAGCAGAGCTCACAGGGTATATTAACTTTGATTGGATAACGGTTGGTTGTACAGGTATAAAGGAATCGAGATAGATATAGACTTCCATACATCAAAATCATCAGGATCGAAAAAAAATTTGATTGCGCCATGTCCGTCCGTCCGTCTGTCCGTTAACACGATAACTTGAGTAAATTTTGAGGTATCTTTATGAAATTTGGCATGAAGATTCCTGGGCACTCGTATCAGATCGCTATTTAAAATGAACGATATCGGACTATAACCACGCCCACTTTTTCGATATCGAAAATTTCGAAAAACCGAAAAAATGCGATAATTCATTGCGAAAGACGGATAAAGCGATGAAACTTGGTAGATGGGTTGACGTTATTACGCAGAATAGAAAATTAGTAAGATTTTGGACAATGCGCGTGGCACCGCCCACTTTTACAAGAAGGTAATTTAAAAGTTTTGCAAGCTGTAATTTGGCAGTCGTTGAAGTTATCATGATGAAATTTGGCAGGAACGTTACTACTATTACTGTATATGTGATAAATAAAAATTAGCAAAATCGGATGAAGAACACGCCCACTTTTTACAAAAAAAAATTTTTTTAAAGTCAAATTTTAACAAAAAATTTAATATCTTTTCTGTATATAATTAAATTAAGTCAAAATTCAACTCCAGTAATGATATGATGCAACAAAATACAAAAATAAAAGAAAATTTCAAAATGGGCTTGGCTTCGCCCATTTTCATTTAGTTTGTCTAGAATACTTTTAATGCCATAAGTCGAACAAAAATTTCTCAATACTTCTTAAATTTGGTAGGGGCATAGATTCTATGATGATAACTATTTTCTGTGAAAATGGACGAAATCGGTGGAACCCACGACCAGTTTTTATACACAGTCCACCGTCTGTCCTTCCGCTCGGCCGTTAACACAATAACTTGAGCAAAAACCGTTATATCTTTATTAAACTTAGTCCACGTACTTACCTGAACTCATTTTATCTTGGTATAAAAAATGCCCGAAATCCGACTATAACCACGCTCACTTTATCGATATCGAAAATTACGAAAAATGAAAAAAATGCCATAATTCTATACCAAATACGAAAAAAGGGATGAAACATGGTAATTGGATTGGTTTATTGACGCAAAATATAACTTTAGAAAAAACTTTGTAAAATGAGTGTGACACCTAACATATTAAGTAGAAGAAAATGAAAAAGTTCTACAAGGCGAAAACAACATCCCTTGGAATCTTGGCAGGAATACTGTCCGTGGTATTGCATATATAAATAAATTAGCAGTACACAACAGATGATTTTCTGGATCACCCTGGTCCACATTTGGTCGATATCGCGAAAACGCCTTCACATATACATCTAAGGGCCACTCGCTTTTAAAACCCTCATTAATACCTTTCATTTGATACCCATATCGTACAAACACATTCTAGAGTCACCCCGGCCCACCCTAATGGCGATATCTCGAAAAGGCGTCCACCTATAGACCCACTCCCTCTTAAAATGCTCAGTAACACCTTTCGTTTGAAACCCATATCGTGCAAACATTCTAGATTCACCCCTGGTCCACCTTTATGGCGATATCAAGAAAAGGCGTCCACCTATAGAACTAAGGATTACACCCTTTTAAAATAGTCATTACCACCTTTCATTTTATATCCATATCGTACAAACACATTCTAGAGTCAACCCTGACCCACTCTAATGGCGATATCTCGAAAAGGCGTCCACCTATAGACCTAATGTCCACTCCCTCTTAAAATGCTCAGTAACACCTTTCGTTTGATACCCATATCGTACAAACACATTCTAGAATCACCCTGGCTCACCCTAATGGCGATATCTCGAAAAGGTGTCCACCTAAAGACCTAATGCCCACTCCCTCTCAAAATGCTCAGTAACACCTTTCGTTTGATACCCATATCGTACAAACACATTCTAGAGTCACCCTGGCTCACCCTAATGGCGATATCTCGAAAAGGTGTCCACCTAAAGACCTAATGCCCACTCCCTCTTAAAATGCTCAGTAACACCTTTCGTTTGAAACCCATATCGTGCAAACATTCTAGAGTCACCCCTGGTCCACCTTTATGGCGATATCTCGAAAAGCCGTCCACCTATAGAACTAAGGCCCACTCCCTTTTAAAATACTCATTAACACCTTTCATTTGATACCCATATCGTACAAACAAATTCTAGAGTCAGCCCTGGTCCACCTTTATGGCGATATCCCTAAATGGCGTCAATCCATAGAACTATGGCCTACTCTCTCTTAAAATACTCTTTAATAACTTCCATTTGATAAACATGTCATACAACCACATTCCAGGGTTACCCTAGGTTCATTTTCCTACATGGTGATTTTCCTTATTTTGTCTCCATAGCTCTCAACTGAGTAAGTAATGTTCGGTTACACCCGAACTTAGCCTTCCTTACTTGTTTTATGATAGGTTTAACAATTTTTGATTTATGATTAATCATATTTGTAAAATTGATTTTATCACAAGTGGGTGGAGACACGCCCATTTAAAAAAATTTTTCCAAATTTTTTTCAAGAGGCTCAATATCAGTCCAATGTCAAATTTCAGCGTTCTAGGTGTATTATGTACTAAATTATCAGGTTTTTTGTGTTTTACAAAATTTTATATATATAAAAGGTGGCCGTGGTTATCATCCGATTTCACTCATTTTCAATACCAATCTATTCTGCGTCCAGATAAGCTAGTGTACCGAATTCGGTGAAGTTATCTCAATATTTAATCAAGTTATCGTGCTAACGGATGGACGGACGGACGGACATGGCTCAATCAAATTTTTTTTCGATACTGATGATTTTGATATATGGAAGTCTATATCTATTTCGATTCCTTTATACCTATACAACCAACCGTTATCTAATCAAAGTTAATATACTCTGTATGCAAAGCACGCTGAGTATAAAAACAATATTAAAGTAAGCTGCAGGAAATACGAAACGCTATTATGTTGCAATAAAATAAATAAAAGCGTAGCATAACTGTAGGCGACACGCTTATCACGCATGTGCGCAGGATTCTCAAATGTAACAATTGGTCTGCTTTACGATGATATTTTTACCACATTTTCCACTTATAAGGAAATACAGAAATTTAACGCTTCTAAGAATTGTTTGCATATTTTTTAAGAAGAAGGAGGTTATCAAATCAAGTTGAATGGGAAATTGTAGATTGTGAGAGCTTTTGAGGGAGAACACGAGGAGGGTGGGATTGGATTTTTTTCCTTTGAAAGGAT
The DNA here is from genome assembly GCF_040869045.1 of Eurosta solidaginis. NCBI lineage: Eukaryota > Metazoa > Arthropoda > Insecta > Diptera > Tephritidae > Eurosta > Eurosta solidaginis. Next base: position 356,399,450 of record NC_090319.1, read on the forward strand.
TAAATTAAACCACCTTTTTTATAAATTTTAATCATTTAAAGTGGTTAAATGAAAAACGAATTTACAGAAAAAGAACAAAAATGAAGAAAAGAAACATTTTATATCGATAAAAAGATCATCAATAAGTTAAAAAATAAATAAATGTAAGGCGCGATAACCTCCGAAGAGATCTAAGGCCGAGCTTCTCTTCAAATTTGCGTCGTGCTCATCTTGATTTTCCCTACAAATTGGCCGGACGGGACCTACATGTTTTATGCCGACTCCGAACGGCATCTGCAAGGCAAATGAGTTTTCACTGAGAGCTTTTCATGGCAGAAATACACCCGGAGCGCTTGCCAAACACTGCCGAGGGGCGACCCCGCTTAGAAAAATTTTCTTCTAATTTAAAAACCTTATTTCTAAAATTTTGATGTTACTTTGCCCGGGGTGCGAACACAGGGCATACGGTGTGGTAGGCGGAGCACACTACCATCACACCACGGTGGCCGTCATCAATGAGTTACAGAGATTCTAATAAAAAGTTGTCGGTTTTTGTATCCAAAAGTTTTCGATTATTGTCATAAGCTCATCGATTATTTTCGAAAATGTATCGACTATTCCGACAGCAGTGTAGCATGTCATTCTGCATATTCCATCTGCAAGCCTAAAGGGCCCATTACTGATACTTAGCATAGACTTGAATTGGCTTGAGAACTGTCACTTACAGTTCTGTTAAATGAACATTGCATGTTACTGATTACTCAAAACTGAGGAACACTTAACTTGACTTAGAAGTCTGTTGAATTTTGATTTTCTATGTAAGTTCTAAGTGACGTTTACATTTTGAGATGCCATTTGTTTGCTCCCATTTCATTTTGACATTTTGTCATATAAATTGACATTTATTTAAAAATAAATTTCAACGCTGATTATGATGCCAGATTGTATGTGCCAAGTGGAGTATAATCGTGGCTAAGTTGCCAAGTTTACGCCAAGTCAAGTCAAGTCTATGCTAAGTATCAGTAATGGGGGCTTAAGTGTCAAAAATATAACGATAGCAACTGCAACAAGTCGAATATCCCGGGGAAATTTAAATGCAGGCCTTATAGTCATAGCAATGCAGCACCATCTAATATAGGTTGGACGGACTACATGGTTCCATGCCTAAGCTTCGATTGAGATTTGGGCAACAATAGAGCATTAGGATTGGTTCAACGGTACACAATTGATAAAACATGTGTAGTACGAGTATATATGTATATATATGTTAGGGGTCTGGTCTGGCGTTTACTGTTCCGATCCAGAAAAAAGTAAATCCTATAGGCTGTCAAAAGACTGTAGTGCCTTTCAGGCTGATATTATTGCCGTGAAGAGTTACGCTTAAGTGAAGGAAACGTGCTTAAGTTGTAGTTGCATCAACATATATCAATGTTGATAGTCAGGAGGCAATTTAAATAATAGTCTCACACTGTACATCATCAAGAAGATTCCTGGAATGCAGAGAATAACTGCAGAGACTTTGCTGAAGCCTGTCATAAAAGGATTGAGGGTAACAAAGAGACCAAAGAAGGGTGCAGCACTCGATGGTAGACGATCCAATCCATTTGCGAGAAATTAAAATGTGACGGGAGTTGTATTTGACGCATCAAGCAGGAAAAGTGTGAACAGATATGTGGAGCTAGCGATGTTTGGAGGATCATGTGCAAATCCTACGACGTTACACTCACAAAGTTGCTTATATATCTAAAAAGGCAAGAGTTAAAGCTCACAATTTGAATACTAACTGGAATACGCCTCTTGGCGTTTCATGCTTATAAGCTGAACTCCGTCAATAACAGAAGATTTAGGAAGTGCGGGGTCCAAAAGAAATGGTTAAGCACGTTCTGTGTTAGTGTACTCCGCTCTCGAGATTAAGGCATCAGCTAATAGGGTACAAAATTTACGATATTAGTTTCTAAGTTAGGTCCTAGGAAAATTAGTATTCGATAGGACGACGGAGTTATTGAATAACATAAGTCCTTGTAACAAAGTGGTGTTTTCCGTATGGTCGTCAAACAATTTCTGGAAACGTTATGGACACATTCATACTATGTGAGGCCTTTATTGACCGGCCAGTTCAACCTAACCTCACCTATAAAACCCGTTGATTTGTAAGTAAAAAGCTCTCTATTTGTAATCAAAAAATTATAGAGTTGTTTTGGCAAAGTTTTCAATTTGTAATCGAAAAAGTTATAGAGTATTACATTTTTCTTAAGTTTTTAAATCTTTACTATTCAAATTTAATAGGAACATTTTAAGCTTTTGTGAAATATATTCTGCCTATTCTGTTCTTATTTCAATAATAGTAGGCTTAAGATTTTCTTTCTTTAACGGTGGCCGAGGGGGTTTCAATGGCATTCATATGTTTATCCAAAGACCCTTTTCGTCCGCCTTGCACTGACAACGACGTAACTCTGTGCGAAGTCTGTTACTCCCCACAATTGCAACACCTCTTCTTCGTCCTTCGCTTTGTTTTACGCTCGGTTTGGTTCGACATTCCTGACCAATATTTTAGAGATCCTTGCTTGTTGACTCATTAACCATTTATCGGTACCTTCCCTAATAGGGTCTGTATATTTCTGGCATATGTAATTTTCACTGGAAATTGTCTCTTGACATGCTTGTTGGACATTGCGACTTGGGGAAAGAACTCCGATAATTTTTTTTAAAAGCGATTATATATTTCTCTTGTGATGGTATTTTGTTTTGAGTCTTTTTTCCAATACTCGTTGTTGAATTTCTCACGTACGTTAATGCCACAACAATAATGCAGAATGCAGCGAATTTAAATCTAATATTTGAATAGCGAGAAAGAGAGAAGATCCATGCTCATATGAGGAAAAAAAAAAAATAATAATAAAAAGATAAACTTAAATTTGAGAGGCGATTCAAGAAAAATCGCAATCTTACTATTTCGTATGAAAAGCAATAACAAAAGCAAAGATCAACGACAACAACAAAAATAAAAAATGAATGACAAAAAGCGGCAATGTGACGTACAAAGCTTTTTTATGCAGCTCTGTACTTTTTTAAAATTATTTTGATTTATCATATAATATAATATTAAAGGAGCATTTGTGCACTGTCCAATGTCGGCATATCCAATTCCTGGAGCAAATGTTATTCTGGATACAGATGCGACAGGAGAAGATAGTTGCCTACTGCAGCCAGTTAGTTGGAAAACCAGAGAGGAACTTTTGAGTCTATGGAAAATTAATTAAGTCAGGCATACACAAACAGCTTTAAATAGATCCTCGCAAAGTTGGCACCTATGGCAACGCAGATGTAGTGTCACAAATACCATGTGATTTGAAATGCATACATTATTCTCTAAAGCACAGCAAGACAGGAATGATGTCCGGGTGATGACAATAACGTATGCGGGTGACTGGGATATGGGGGAATGGTCATCAAGAAGAGGCAGATCTGGCATATGTAACGCAAATGCACGAACAAACCGATCGTCCAACTTGAGAGGAGATACCGCCAAGTCATATTGAATACAGCGGAATAGTTTACAACAGATATCCGGTAGCTTGTATCGTGCATGAAAGATTGGAATGGTCAGTACATGCGACAATCGATAATTGTTCCAAGATATATTATTTATGAGGTTACGCAACGGTACAATTTGGGGTCATCTCGGAATTACGAAAACATTGCAAAAGGACTCAAATCCCGGAACTATGGGCAAGAACCAAAAAGAGGAAACTATATAGGCATGATGTACCAATGAAGTAACATTCTGTTCTGACAAAGAATCTGGAATCGGTTGTGCTTCAAGAAATATGAAAAACAGAGATTTAGTGATGTTACACAGCCTACCACGAAAGTGTTTGTTTGTGAAAAGTTTGTGAAACTGGAGTCATCCATACAAAATTGGACAATTTGAAAACCACAAAATAAACTGAAATTAGTTCGTTTGGAAATTTAAAAGCGTTGGGATCAGGAATTTATCCGATCGCCTCGAAGCTTGTAGCGAACGATTAGTGAAGAGTTTCCCGACAGTGAGGGTTATTTAAGGCGGCACATATACCTAAAATATTGCTAATCAGTTTGATTTAAGCTCGTTTTGAGTGAAGTACGCGAATGCATTTAATTGTCAAGTTCTACAAAAATTGTTACTGTGAAAAAGGAAAATTTTAATAAACCGAATATTTTAGTTTATTTTACAACTCAGTGAGAGGAGACGATAATTGAAGGCAAGGAATAATTGAAACTTGTCACCAAATATAAATTGGGGAACTATGCAATAAGCAAGGATGCCAAGCAAAAAATAGAGCTTAGGAAAGCAATACAAATAAAAGTAAATAAATTGAAATAAATGAGTATAAGTTAAAGTCAAATAGAATCAAGTAAAAGCCTTGCCCTAAGATTAATTTAGATTTAAAGTCCGCTACCGGCGTTTGAAAACTTAATTTTTCGTAAACTTGGAAACCTGGATTTAATAGTATCTTCATTGACTAAGGTCCTGTTAAGAGAAAAAAAAGTTCTTTAACAAAAACAAGCTATGAAAATAATAGAATAGCTAGTTTTTCTTCAAATCGTATGTCCATCAATACAGCATGTTGGAAGGTTAGGTAAGGTTGAACTAGCAGGTCCAAGAAGACCTCACATAGACATAATTAGTCCGTAGAGTTACCAGAAGTTTGTTTAAAGACCAAACTGGGAAACCCTATAACTCCGGGACCTTAGGACCTATGCCACTTTCTTATTCGAGATCTGACAACTGTATCACTCATAATAGCTGATATCATAGCCTGCAAGTGCAGAGCACGAGCACAAAATGTGCTCGATCATTTGCTCCTCCAACCTGCACTTCCTGCAACTGTTATCACTTGCTAAGCCTGATTTAAAGGCATGTGACACAAGTGCGCAGTCAGAATACCCATCGCGTTTCTACAGTCCTCTCTTGTTAACGATAGGAGTAACTTTGTAAGTCTAAGGTTGTAAGACCTACTCATGATCTTCGACAATTTGCAGCCCCGCTCTTGGGTCCACGCCATTCTCGCGTGCTTTAATCGCTTTAAGCACCCAACAAGAGTTAGAGGCGATAAACGCCAAATACATCCCGGCATTCTTTTACATGCGTAAAGTGGCGTCGAGGCCTTCTTCCCTCTCTCCTCTACCTTGAGCTTCCACGACAACTTACTGTCTGGTATGACTCCTAGATATTGTGCGCAAGGTTTCTCCTGCAGGGTCACTTCTCCTAACCTAGGCCTGGAACCTTGTACCTCTTAGTAAAGAAGACCATACCCGTCTTCTTTGCATTGGCTGTCAATCCGACATTTGGAAGAGAAAACCGAAAAAAAAATAATTTTAGAATTTGAATTTGTAATAAAATGAAGCGACATACATACATTTGTATATACTTATGTATATATCCGTGGAACTATGAATACGTTGCAATCATTAAAGGATACTTAAAGTAGTTCCGGGAATGATTTGGCTACAAACCTGACGCTTTCGTCTTAGAATTCCATATTCGAAACGAAAAATGCTACAAGAAATAACCCAGATTTGTTTCATTCGCCTATGAAATAGTTTTAGTATTTTTAGTTCCAAGAATGACATCTTTCCGCAGTAAATATATTTATCACGAATATTGAATTTATAAATACAGGATTCTCAATTTTTATCTAATGTAGTATCCATAGTTCTGGATGATCTGGCTCTTTTTTTGTAGTCCTAATTCTAATCCAGACTTTTTGACTGTTATTAAATTATTTCACGGCTGGGTTTGCACAAGTTTTTTCAAATGTTAATATTTTAATAATTTTAGTAAAGTTCATTGACTGTGAAAATCAAATAAACTACAAAAAGTTGAGTTGAATACATAAATAAATTCCCTTGAATAAATTTGTTTTTGTTAATTCGTCAACATCAATGTTTTTAGTAAATAACACTCGTAAATACACAGGGACGCCGAGAGAAAATTCGGGCCCGGGGCAAATAAAATACGGGCCCCCATACTAAAATGAACATATTCTCAAAATCAAAATTACAATCTTTTACATATTTATATGCAGTTGTATATACATGTATATTATGTTCAATGAATATATAGTTACGAACTTTACCTCTTCTTCTCTTATCTACACATTCATACAGAACAACATATGAGTAAATATCTTTACATAGAAATATACATATTCTTCATAAAATAATAATATATTTGTAGAATATAATTGGCGGCCACCGTGTTGTTATGGTAGCGTGCTCCGCCTACCACACCGTATGCCCTGGGTTCACGCCCCGGGCAAAGCAACAACAAAATTTTAGAAATAAGGTTTTTCAATTAGAAGAAAAATTTTCTAAGCGGGGTCGCCCCTCGGTAGTGTTTGGCAAGCGCTCCGGGTGTATTTCTGTCATGAAAAGCTCTCAGTGAAAACTCATCTGCCGTGCAGATGCCGTTCGGAGTCGGCATGAAACATGTAGGTCCCGTCCGGCCAATTTGTAGGGAAAAGCAAGATGAGCACGACGCAAATTGGAAGAGAAGCTCGGCCTTAGATCTCTTCGGAGGTTATCGCGCCTTACATTTATTTTTATTTTTTTATAAATTATTATATTGATTGCGAGAAATATTACACTTTAAAAATTGGTGAGGTGTGAAAACTAATGAAAAAATAAGTACATTTTATCTATATATATAATAAAATAATTAAAAAACATTTTTTAAGTTAAACCGCTTTATTGAAAACAATACTTACATGAAGTAATAATAATACGAAAAGCTAGAAAATAATTAGGTAGTTCCTAGGTACTAGTCATCACACTCCTTATCAATCTAGGGCGTTGATCAGACAATTAAGTAAAAGCGTTGGGCGCGTGAAATTTCTAAAAATGTGACTGATTAAGGTTCAGTTAGTTTTACTTATGATTATCAGTAGAAATATGATGCGTCCTACGCTTTTCTTTAATTGTCTGATCAACGCCCTAGATTGATAAGGAGTGTGATGACTAGTACCTAGGACCTATCTAATTATTTTCTAGCTTTTCGTATTATTACTATTTCATGGAAGTATTTTTTTCAATAAAACTGTTTAACTTAAAAATTTTTTTTAAATTATTTTATTTTCAAGTTTTTAGTCTTTATTTAGTTGCCTATTATTTCTTATCCTATTTAGTTCATTTAGTGACTCATTATTACAAGGACTCTTTCCTGACAATTTGTTACAACCTAAGTCCTCAATACATAATCCTTCCAAAGACTTTACTCGACTCTGCGAGTAATAAATAAAAATATTTTGATGTCACTTCTACCGGACTGTATGCAATATTTGTTCCAAATATGAGCCAAATCGGGCATCATAGGTCGCTTTCTATTCATGTATCTATGTATTATGTGTTCCAAATATGGGCAAAATCGGACCACAAATATGATTTTTGTGAATACCTTGATCCTTCCGCCACCTAGCGGCATTTTTTTTTTGATAGGTCGCTTTCAATTCTTGTATGTATTAAGTGTTCCAAATATGAGCCAAATCGGTCCACAAATACGATTTTTGCGAATATCTCGATTCATGCGCCACCTAGCGGCGATTTTTTTCTTATTATTGCATTGTCATCGGGTTCTGAACTATGTTCCAAGTTTCATGCCTGTAGCTTATCGGTAAGTTACTTAAATTTCAATTACAAGATTCGTTCACAACTCAAGCTAAATAAAACCGTTTAAAAAGAAGTGTACATTTTGATTGTCACTCCATAACTCGAGAACGGCTCGACAGATTGCCATGAAATTTTTAGGAAAGATACAGGAAGGAGAGGTGATGGTTAGTTGATTTTGAAATTCCAAATCGGTTTAGCCATATATATATATAAATCAAATTCTGTGTGTGTGTGTGTTCGCTATGGAAACGTATTTCCCACACATCAATCATCACCAAATTTTGGTTATGGGTTCCTTCGATCAACGGGAAGGTTTTAGGCTAAAAATAATTTCGATATATAAAAGGGGCGTGGCACCTCCCATACAAATGGAATCTTTGGTACTGCATACCTTTGAAGGTATACATGCCATAACATTGAAATTCAATGAGGAGTTATATGAGGTCAATCCCTAACACCACCAAGAAAATGCGGAATTTGGAGAAAGGGGGCGTGGCACCTCACATACAAATGGAATCTTTAGTATTGCATAACTTTGAAGGTATACATACCAGAAAATTGAAATTCAGTAAGGAGTTATATGAGGTCAATCCCTAACACCACCAAGGGAAGGCGGAGTTGGGAAAAAGGGGGCGTGGAACCTCTCATTCATTGGTACTGCATAACTTTGAAGGTATACAGAACATTGAAATTCAGTAAGGAGTTATATGAGGTCAATCCCTAACACCACAAAGAAAAGGCGGAATTGGGAAAAAGGGGGCGTGGAACTTCCCATTCAAATGGAATCTTTGGTACTGCATAACTTTGAAGGTATACATGCCAGAACATTGAAATTCAGTAAGGAGTTATTTGAGGTCAACCCTTAACACCACCAAGAAAATATGGAATTGGGAAAAAGAGGGCGTGGCACCTCCCATACAAATGGAATATATTACACTGCATATATCTGGATATCGTAATGGTAGGATAATTAAAATTGGTAAGGAGCTATGTGACGTTAAGTCCTAAAACCTCCAGTAAAATATGGAATGGGGAAATCTATGGCTGCCATACAAACTTAAGTTATTTAAAAACCTGAAGTTTGACTGCGTTGTTGGGTTTAGCTGTTATGCCTTTTGGACGTTTAGTAATCTGCCGCTGTCTACATACATATTCTATAAAAATCAAATTCTGTGTGTGTGTTCCCTATGAAAACGTGTTTGCTATACGTCGATCATCACCTAATTTTGGCTCGAGGTTCCTTCGATCAAGACGAAAGTTTTTCATATTTCAGAATTAAGAATTTTAAATTTAAATATTTTTGTTTTTTGGCTATGCGAAAAAACTATCTTAGCTCCCAAAAATGATCATGTTAACAAAATCAATGATCGCTTTCAAAATAAATTTCCTGGTGAAGTGACGAAATATAAATCGATCGACACAGTTACAGATGAAGATAAAATTGTGAATTATCCAAATGAATTTCTATACTCCTTAGAACCAAAAGGAATGCCTGCGCATATATCAACTTGGAAAATTGGCTCACCAGTCATGCTTCTTCGGAACGTAATCAAAGCAACAATCATCAGCGGTAAAAGCACTACAATAATATAAAATAAGATACAATAAGATACAAGAATAAAATGTTTTAACAGAAAATTTCACCAAATGTGCGTACAAAATTCAATTCAATTTACAGAACAATGAATTAAATTATCAACAAACAAAACAGAAAAAATAACGCAACATCCATTCGATCTCGGGCGTTACAACGTGGGCCTGGTAAAGCTAGTTACTTATAGAGTTTTATTTAAATATTGCATTAATTGTATGAAATAAATTTCTTTAAATCGCTGTTTACATACATACATACATATATATGACTGTATAAGAATTTGCATCATACCGAATTTTTCTGCTGCAACAGAAAACTAATTCAACTTTATAAAATTTGTTGAAATTTAAAATGATTGCTATCTACGAAATGTGATTAAGGGTGTGGTTTGTTTATTTTCTGTAAGCAAAAAGCTTGGATAGCATTTTGAGATTCCCGGGCCCCTCCGAAACCAGGGCCCGGGGTAATGACCCTCAGCCCCCCCTTCGTCGGGCCTGTAAATACATGCATTTATACAGACATACATATATATTACAGAATTAATTGAAATGTTAGAAATTTCCAAATAATGGCTGCTTTAGCATTTTGCTACCGTTTATTAAATTTTGAAGAAGTTTTGTAAATTTAACTAGAATTCACAATAAGTTTTGTAGTAAGCTAACTTACTATAAAAAGTTGCTATTAATAGGGCCATATTTGTTTGTTAATTAGATAGTTTATATTTCTGTGAAAAACAAAATGGAATCAATTTCTATGATTTTTAATGAATGCCAAAGGAAATGTGTGATATTAAAGCAAATTTTTATTAGTATTAGAGAAATGTGACAAAACTACAAATGGCATAAGTTACAATAAAATGACTTTGAATGTCCAGATCTCATGAAGCTTTTGCTGATACTGGCATTTGAGCTAGGAAATTTACAGTCACTCTCGCGTAGAAACGGGCACAGAGTTGCTAACAATCAAATTTCATGTGCGGTCCTTACGACCTTAGACTAAAAAGAATATAACTATCACTAAGAAAAGAGGAATGTAGACTCAAGATGGGTTTCCTGGCTGGACACGGCTTTCTGACGGGACTTGCTTTTAAATAAGGCCTTATCAGTGATTAAAGATGTAGAAAGTTCGAATTTCAGGAGGAACTATTGAGCATATTTTGCGCTCGTGCCCTACGTTCGGAAGGCTAAGATTCCAACTATTAGGAGTGACACAACTATCAGATCTAGAAGCAGCAAGCGGCTTAGGTCGTAGAATGCTTCCAGCAATTGCCTAGAGGACGTAGTTTTTTGCAACACTAGTCTGGGCTTTGATACAGTTTTTTGGTTGAACGTGCCCCTAACATTTTACTCAAATTTCAGTAAAGTGCTTATTGTTACATTTTTCACTTTTCTTCATATTTGTATAGAAAACATATTTATATAAATGACAGGTAGAAAAATTTTATATTTATTCGTCGCTGTACTTATTATTGAACTTTTCGGCAGATACCCCATATCAAGTTTTGTCCACTTTTAGCGATATTTTTTGCTACTATATTTTTACTTCTGTAATTGGAATTTTTTCTGGTTTCCTTATGTGTAAAAGTTTTTATTTCATCAGAGCCCAATATCGCTCAATTGACTACAGCCTAGGCCCTATAGGTGGGTCAAGTGTTTGCAAACATTTTCCACATTGTTATATTCGAAACTTTTTTTGGTAAAAGATGCGTGAATTCCTGGAGCCAAGCTCGACAAAAATATAGTTGGATCATTCTGACGAAGTAGAAATAGCAGAAGATATTTTTGAAGATATTCGTTCACGTTAATTTCTGTGTTGATAAGCGGGATCGCCCCCGGCAGTGTTTTTCAAGCACTCCGAGTTGTTGTTGTTGTTGTTGTAGCGATAAGGACACTCCGCGAAGGCCTTGGGGATTATTCTCGAGTTGATGGTCCTTTGCCGGATGCAGATCCGGTAGGTTTTGATACCAAGCTCGACTATCTAGGGAACGATTTGTTATGACCACATGGGACCCTCTAGGCCATCCCGCCCTCCAACCCATCACATCCGTGAGGAGTTCGGAGTCGCCAAAGCCTCGGATTCGTCACGGATATGTGAGATTGACAATTGGGTTTGGAGAAGCTATATATTATGCTGGCAACCTGATAAGGTTGCGCTACACAACCCTTTTAATCTATTTTCTTTATCTATATTATAACCCCCCAACCCGCTGGGGGCAGCACTCCGAGTGTATTTCTGCCAAGAAAAGCTCTCAGTGAAAACTCATCTGCCTTGCAGATGCTGTTCGGAGTTTATTTCGCGTGCCATTTATTTATTTATTTTTATTTTTAACATTGAGGCTGTTAGACCAAATGTTCAAAATTTTTTTGGTGTTTCCCCTTTGTTGAAGGCTTCGCTTCAGAGCTAATTATTATATTTTTAAAAATTTCCTGAAGCGCCAATTCAAAAATAATTTCTTGAAAGCGTTTTTTTTTTTTTGTTATTACTAAAAAACTTGTAGAGTTCTAAACCTGTAGAAATTTTGGTAATAGTCCGTATATACTTTTTCAAGCAGCCAGCTAAACCTTATGGTATTCAGTTTATTTGGTATTAAATGGATCGGAGGGGACTTTCCCAACCGCGACAGAGCTTCTGATGTTGCCCAATTCTATTTTACTAATTCGAATAACCCGATATTTTGTACAAAAGTTTGATCGGGTTTTCTGTAGCATCATCAACGCAACTTCCACTTCCATACTTCTAAGAAGTTTCAAAAATTAAGTTATGAACATCAGTCATATATAATATACCATTAATTACTTAATTCAAATTTGCCTGTGTCTTGTGTGTAAAGCTCACTCACCTCACCGTTATCGCCTCCAGTAAACTATTTATATAATGACTAGCAGACCCGGCAGACGTTGTTCTGCCCTAAATTTGGTATATCTGCATACATTTTAATAAGATTTTTCCGTCTAAATCTGCCCTCGCCCCTCTACACTTTTTCCTAATCTTTGTATTCACTCCTCCCTCCGTATTTTTCGCTTCATCTATCTCCATCTTCGTTTCATTCTATCTCTTTCTCAGTCTCCTTCTCTCTTTTCTCTTCTCTCAAGTTTTTCTCATTCTTCTTCATATCTTATTGCCAGTCCCAGAGGGTGGTATGTATTTTGTTCCAGTCCCATTCCAAGTCTCAGTCCCTGTCCCACTCCGAGACTCAGTCACAGTCCCAGTCCTAATCCCAGTACCAGTCCGTCTCTGGTATACTTCCCGGAAAAAAGCATCGGAAATACTAATACAGGCAAATTTATATACCAAATTCAGGCAAATCAGAAGGACGTATGCAAATAAGTATGTAGGTATTATTAATTCATGTCTTTATTTCGGCTTCGAATGCATATTTATCAGTTTTGCCAGGTTGATGCACTTAATCGAATATCACAATTAAAATTTCTTAAAAGCACCCTTCAACAGCTTTCATTTGATATCCATATTGTATAAACACATTCTAGGGGTGCCCGGGTCCACGTTCTGGCCTATATCTCGAGACCCTAGTCACCGATAGATATGGAAACTACCCTGTACTAAAGCACTCATCAACAGCTTTCATTTGATATCCATATTGTAAATTATATGTTTATTCAAAACAATTATTACTTGAATTATAAACTTTATTAAATTAAAGCGTTTTTACAAAAAGCTCTTAAAATATTGTTTCCTTTTTACATCCGGAGTGATCTGCCCATTGGTCTATTTGCAACAACCAGCACTGCTGTTAATTCTAATTGGAAAGAGCTGAACCTCGTTCTCTGTCACATTTCGCTGCCGGCTGCTCTGTTTGCTCTCACAATTATTCAATCAAACTATTATTGGGGTCGTTTGCTGTTAAATGCACTGATCGCTCTCACATTAGTTCGCCCACGCTTGTTTTCGAACTATTGGTTATGTTAAGTCTTATGCAATCACTGTTCTCCAACAATTAGGTTTATGCGAATGATGTCTTTGCTGTTGTTATCCACTGATCGCTGTCACGGCAATTCGTTCGCACTTGCTTTACAACTACTGGGATGTAAAGTAGTATGAGATGATGTCGTTATCGCTGTTAACTACAATGATCGCTCTCACAGCGTTCGGTGTTCACTTGCCTAACAGGTTTTGGTAATGCTGTATGGTTGTATGCTCGTCATATTCACTAGATGGAGGGCATCAGAGAGCAGAACCTTTTACGTGGGTGACCAGCAGTTATTAGTGCTTAACTTGTATAAACACATTCTAGGGGTGCCCGGGTCTACGTTTTGGCTTATATCTCCGAACCCTAGTCACCAATAGGTATGAAAACTACCCTGTACTAAAGCACTCATCAACAGCTTTCATTTGATATCCATATTGTATAAACACATTCTAGGGGCGCCCAGGTCCACCTTTTGTCCTATTTCTCGAGACCCATGTTACCAATATGTACCCTGGTCCACTTCCGGGAAGAAAAATTATCCGACATTTTATTCTAGATATAACGCTACCTACATACCAAATTTCAAGCAAATCGAACCATATATATGACAGTTTAGAATAAATCGGTCCCTGGTCCACTTCCCGAAAAAAAACTTTTCACAAACACTCTCCGGATTCCTATTAAGTTATCCTAAAAATTTCATGGCAATCTTTCTATCCGTTCTCGAGTTATGGAGTGACAATCAAAATGTACACTTCCTTTTATATATATAGATTATTCAAAAAGTGAAATTTGTATATATAACAAATGATTGTATTTCAGTTTATCACGTTTGAATTTAACAAACAAACTAGGTCAGCACTATTATCTCCACCACTTGTGAGTTTTTTTTTGAAAGGAATCATTGAACTTTTCAAATTGAATTTACCGCTTTTGCTATTTAAATTATTTTTGTATTCCTCTTGTTGCTTTTCTTTTATTGAATTGTAGAATCATTTTAGATTTCATTTACGCATTATGTTCCTTTCTTCGAATAGTAAGCCAAACAAACTTTGGAAGTGTCGATGTGGCACTAAATTGGAGTATATTGAATTAAGCAGCGGCAGCAATGACGATAATTTCATCTTACTACCTGACTACATTTGCCTCCTCTTCCAGTCATACAAATATGTTACAAATATGTATGTATTAAACTATGTTAGCAAGTTAAAAAACTTTGATGGCACACTTTTCTTTAGCTTTTTTTGGCCTCTGAATTGATTGGTGCAATGATTGGGAAAAGACTTGACACATATTACTACACTCCCAAAAAAATTCTAAAAATTCCTGAAAACGAAGAAAAAATGGACTGGATTTTTCGCCATAGAAACGCTTCCCCTAATCTAGACAAATAACTTTCTCATAAATCAAGTTTTTTCCTTTGAAAATGGAGAAAATTCCATAAAAGAATTTTAAAATTTCATTTTGTAACAGTCACGGCCAAGGATTTCCAGAAGATGTCCGCGCCTTTACAGCCGAGTACTCTTATTCACTGTGCTAACTCGTACATGTAAATTTGGGAGAAATATTCAATCCAGTATTCTTGATTGAAAAATTGAAAGAAAATTGTCCCTCAAATTTGTAAAAGGTTTTATACAAAAATAAGAAATATTTACTCACTATATTAAAATTTTCCTAATTTAGATTTTTTTAGGGCACGTTGTTCCTCACTTTAGGTAAGTTTTTTTCTCAGTGTATGTTTTAGTCTTTAGTATAGTATAATTTAGATGTATCGCACGTAAACGTATTTATTAGGGATGACGATTTTGAGAATTTATTGCCTTCCGCGATCTGAAAGTTCAATCCCGTAAAAGCGGGATTGTTCCGAAACTTAGTCTGTATGGATTTCTTTATGGCTTTTGACAAAAATTGCCATTGTCGGTAATTAAAAAACCTTGATAATACGTGGCTGAATGCGTTTGTAACACTTCAACCATCGTAGGAGTGGGGGTTGAAATCCCACTCCCGGGAGAAAAGGCTTTTAAGGATTTACAAGGTATTATCGAAACAGCTGTCGCCTTGTCCGTCCTGATGTCACGTTGTTTAAAATTTTCCAAAATTATTAAGTAGAAAAAATATTTAATTTTTCTCGGCCAAATTTCAGCATAGTATCTTTAACGGCATTTGATTTTCGTTTTGCATATCTTTTAAATTCTTTAAACGTGGGCGGTGCGACGTCCGTGTTACAATATTTTATAAAATTTGCGTTTTTGTCAAAAAGTCAATCAATTTTTGAAATCATCCCACTTTTCCCCAATTAAGTAATCTTTGCTAAGGAAGTGGATGGAAGGAAAAGGTGGAAATGTTTGTCGTTCAATTTCACCCATTTTATTACCAATCTATTCTTGGCACATATAAGACAGCTGCCAATTTTCGTAAACATATCTCAAATATTGTTCGAGTTATCGTGTTAGCGATGAAAATATTGTAGGATGCTTTAGTTATAAGGAAGTCTTAATTGAACTCGATGATTTGTGGACTTTATGGACAAGTACCAGCTGTGCATAAAAACATTTTAAGCTTACTCTATATTGCTGTATATATATTGTTATATCTGACTAAAAGTTAACACCGTTGTAACAAAAAAATCAGTCAATTGGCTTCCAATTGGCCCTGACCCCATGCAGTTAACTGTATTGAAAACATAATTAAGTTCGTTGGTTTGCATCTTCTAAGAATATTTTAACTTTTCTGTACTTTAAGTCATCGGGGATCAATCATTCGGCTTTTAGTTTGGTCAAAATTCATGCCGAATTCACGTAGCTTGGAATCATTCAGTGTGTTTTAAAAATTGAAATCAAATCTTTAATTAAATTAATGCATAGGCATGTCATGCACCTTTGCGCAAGTACGTTTAATGCCTTGATGCACATGGCGTATACGCAACTAAATTTAAATAGCTTAATTGACTGCAATATCTACTTCATAGTGGAACAATAATACTAGGTATAAACACACACCAAATTGGCAATTTATACCATTTGGGCAATTTATTACGCAATTTATCATATAATAAATTTTAATAACAAATTGCCAATTTAAAAAAAAAATTGCGTAATAAATTGTTTCAAACTGCAAATACAACCTTGTAAAGTGTGTTTATTGAGTAGATTTAAACGTCATTTGCGCATGACAAACTATATGGTTGGCTCATCTCATCAGCTGATATTATTTTTTTCATTTCACTGGAGTAGAAATTGTCAAAAGAGGATGGCAAACTCAAAATGAAACCAAAACATTGAATACATTTTCTTACAACACACAAAAATTTCAAAGTTTTATGTTTTCCATTCCATTCCATTCGCCTAATTCCAACACGCACATTTTGACATTCTGAAAAAAGTTATGTTGTTGCTGTAGAGATGAGTCAACCGGCTATCAAATTACTATTGTGTAAGCTAAATTGAGTTGTACGAACACCACTCAATTTAAATTGAAATTGCCTCAATTTATTTTTCTGTTTGAACATAGTATAAGCTCAGGTATAGTTCCTTAAGTATTCCTATATTTTGTTTATATCGGATTCGTACAAAATGGAAATACTTTGAAAAAATTCTTTTGTGAGAACATGGCCACAAATTCTAACCTTGTTTTAAAAGTTTTCGCAAATAGTGTGTTTGTGCGATCAATAGATAGAAAACAATATCGTACTTTTATCAAGTAAAGAGCATATGCATTTGTTTGTTGTACATTTTCTTGAATGATTGAATTTGATTTTAGGCATAGAAATATTCAACTTTTTTAAATATCGGCTTCAAATAACACCTTTAGAATTCTTACAGATATATACAGTGATGTTTCATAAAAAATAATATGTAGATTCAAAAATATTTTACCGACAGGTAGAACAGTTATGTCTATAGCTTGTTCATTGTTACATCATATTCATTGTGACGGCGGCCGCTGTGGTGTGATGGTAGCGTGCTCCGCTTATCACACCGAAGATCCTGGACAAAGCAGCATCAAAATTTTAGAAACCAATTTTTTCAATTAGAAGAAAATTTTTCTAAGCGGGGTCGCCCCTCGGCAGTGTTTGGCACGCCACCGAGTGTATTTCTGCCCTGAAAAGCTTCCCAGTGAAAATTCATTTGTCTTGCTCGGAATCGGCATAAAACAAGTAGGTGCGGTGCGGCCAATTTGTTGGAAAAGATAAAAGGAGCACGACGCTTATTGGAGGTGAAGATCGCCCTAAAATCTCTTAGGGGGTTATCGCGTCTTACATTTGTTTATTTATAATTTTACATTAAATTAAAAATTGTTGCAGTATCCCTATAAGTGTGACTTAAAATAAATCCAGGAGAAATTTCCTGCTCTTAGTAGTGTCAAATTATGTGACTGCTTGAAACTGGACTAAACTGTGAATAGAAATTGATTTGACGTACACGGTTTGAGTGCAATATTTTGTCAGATGTACATTGTTATAGCTGACTATTGATCTACGCTTGACCCGAAGTCTGATATGAATTGCTGGGGATGCACCCTTAGTCGGATTCCCAAGGATTATTTTTATTGCGCAAATACCTGATTGCGGGCGTGAATTTTATTGCACATCTTTTTTTTTATTTTATGGTCTGAAGACTGAGGAGGCCAGCTTAAACGTGATTTATGAGTTTGAGCTGGTTATCCAGCTGAGACGTGCATAGAGACGTTATGGTAACCTATGGGTGTCAAAGCGCTATTCCACTTTAATTTCTGATATATTGTAGAGCATAACCCATACCTTCCATTATGGGATTCACTAAGCTTAGCCATTTTTAAAGTATTTCCAAGAAAGAGCTCAGCGTCGAAGGACCTTCGATTTGACTTCGGTTAGATCCAAAAATTAAACTCTTGTTTACAAATACCAATCTCTAATTTATTTAATAATTTGGGAAAAATCTAAACAACGTGACATCAGGACGGAAAAGGCGACAGCTGTTTCGATTGTACCCTGTAAATCTCTTCAAAACCTTTTCTCCCGGGAGTGGCATGTGAACCCGCACTCCTACGATGGTTGAAGTGTTACAAACCAAACATTCAGCCACGTCATGCCTTAGTTGTTTTAAATTTTTTTTAAATTATAAAATTAAAAATTGCTTCAAATAAATGCCTTCATACATTTAAAGCAATACGGGCAATCCCCGATTAACTCATACAAACTAATCTCTAATATTCCCCTCCGAAGTTTTGCCGAATGCTTTACAGTGCAATACGGTTTTGAGTGAAGCCATACATTATCCGAACAGGATAACGAATCAAAACTTACGTCCAAAAACATCATAGATTTGTTAGGCTGGCTGTCACAATTTATGGACGGTAACCGCATAATTAATTTACAAAGAGTGGATAAAGTTGCTTTCACCAACAGGTACCCAATGGATTAGTTGTAACTAGGAAGGCCGAAATGGCAAAAAATACTATATATTTATGTCGAGAAGCTCACGAGATTTACGAGTACTTCGAGACACGAGAAATCGAGTTTTCGAGGGGGGGGGGGGGGGATGTGTGAGCTAAGGGCACTATTGAACGTGAGTGGGTACTTCTTCTGGCTTTCTTAGCAGCTGTGGTGCTACCCCAAGTAAGAAAGCAAAGAAAAGTCCGGCTGCAAATATCCGCTCCATGGATGACAGTTTGTGAGGTTTCACAAAAATAAAAGGATAACCGAACACTGCAGCATCTTCCAGGCGATCTTGTCACTATAAATGATACGGTAGATAATCTCCGCTGTTGTTACGGTTGGGGAATTGAACATATACTCAAATAGTCAGGCGCCTAACAAAGCGCTAAGCTCTGCCACCATGAAATCAACAACTGTGAGAGTTTGCTTAGCCCTATTTGCGGTGGCACCTAACTACATTTTGATACAAATCATACTGTTACCGCGGCATGAGGATATCATTGGCATTTGTAAGCCTCATCTAGATAGGTAGGCCTTGAGGCAGCTTAGCAAATGCTGGGCAGACATCACCTCTTTAACTGAGTCGAAGTATTTTTAGCGCAATTTGACTGCTAGCGCTCTGTGGAGCGATACCGGTTTACAAAAGCTCATATATCAATGGTTAATAGAGTGTTTACAGAGCAGTGCACAGTGAAAGTTCATGCGGTATGCCTTAAAATATTTTACAGCTCCTGATGTGTTAGCTGCATCGAGAAAGACGAGGTGGAATAATCCACCGTCTTTATGTCGTTCGGTACATATTTGACTTTCAGGCAGAAATTTCTAGGATCAAGTAAGCTGCTCCTTAGCTGCACAGCTTCCAACTCACCCTATATAATTAGCGAAGTAGGATATTGTCATTTTTTGGACTCTACCAAACGTAGAAAATTGATGGACGGGGATATAGTATTCCTTTTACCTTTCTTTAGCAACCTACATTTATCTACTTTAAATTATTCATGCATTCAAATTTTCTGCTATGCAAATTATATGCCAAAATAATCCCACCCTTTCACCTCTTTAAGCTGTTGAATTGAAACAACAACGCTTGAAATCACGTCCTTATTACGGGCAGTGCTATTTCGTCGTATCAAAAGTAATTTCTCTTTTACATAACAAAACTTAATGCCTGCATAATTTTCAACAAAATAAAAAATTAGCAATGAAGTTGAAACGAAGGGTTGCTGACACTCCCGAGCTGAGTTAAATTTATCTTAAAAAACTTTTCCTGCGGATATGCGCTACCAGCTGTTCGACATTTTGTATTTGATAATAAAGCAAGTAATTGAATTAAGCATAATGGGACGACATAATTGGCACTATTTTAGGTGACCCCATACAACGAACCAAACTGTAAAAGGATTGAAGTGAGTATGCCAATTGTGTAACATGAAAAGGACAGCCTTAGCTTTGCCAAAAACTTTGACGTTAATCCTCTTCATGCGGTGAGATATAAACACCTTCTTGTGGCGGATATACGCAACAAGCGAAAGAAAGGACAAGGAAGGAAAAGTTGTAAAGAAGTGCATAATAAATCGGACTTATAAGTACAACAACAGTCGTTCAAGAATAAAGCAGTAAAATAATTAATAAATGAAGGGAACAAATGTTGATGTAGGTGTGAAAATTTATGGTAAAAGGTAAGACAAATTTTCTGCAAACTACAATTTGTTATTTTTGTACCCAGCAGGTAAGTTATGTAAATAAAAGTTTCGATGCAGCATGGGCGTTAAAGTTTTGTGAAAGTTGTCTTGGTTTCAAATAATTCAAAATGGTATTAATTAAAATGTTGGAGCTCTTCGAAAGGTGAGAACTCATTGAGACATTAACAGTCATCATTAGTTGGCTTTTAGGTAATTGGGCGAACTTGCGGTCTCTTATAAATCGAGATCATTAATGGATTTCAGAGCTCCCTTGTGTTGCAGCTAAGCTCGAATGCCGATAATATAATTTTTGTTCCACTTGCCACCTAGGCCACGAAAACATTATGACTTTATTCACTACAAAATATTAATATCTGCTTTAAATTCCTATAGGTTAGGTAAGCCTGGACGGGCCGTACTGTGAGTACCTCAAATCGACTAAATGAGCTATCAATGACCACACTGAGGAACTCTGTCAAACACCAGGTCTATGCAACTTGCTCCTTCTAGATCTTATAACTGTTGCACTCCTTATAGCTGCAGTCTTACTCTGACGAGCGCAAGACATTAGCACAGGGTGTAATCAGTCGCTTCTCTTCTAAACCTCGCTGCACCTACTATCAAAGACGAGGATTAATTTAAAAGTATATGACCCATACCCATAACTAATTAAGCTCCCGTAGTTCATCGTTAACTTTTCTTCGACGTACAGTGGTTGGTTTAGTTACTTGTAAGGTCATTTCGTAATTTTTCTTCAACACGAATATTTTTTAGTCGTACATCCAGACATATATATAGACGTATACGAACGATAACTCCAGCAGGTTAGGGGGCTTAGAATACAACGATTCAAAGAAGTGTGTAGCGCAACCCTTTCAAAGGGCTGCCTGCCCAATTTATAACTGCTCTAGCCAAATTGTCAACCTCTCCTACAAATTGCATATGCTCTTTATAAAGAAGGAGGAGCTCTGCCGGCCACAAGCTCCTCATGGATCTAGCGGTTGAGAGGCGGGTTGGCCTGCAATGTTCAATGTGGTTATATTAAATCGTTCCGGAGATGGTCGCGCTCGTAACTCAATGGTATTTGCTACCAGAACGTACCTTGTGTATATCCGGCAAAGGGCCATCAACATCGGTAGCATTCTCCACACCCTTCGGGGAGTGCCTTTTAGGCTATAACAACAATAAGAACGATAAATTACAAGGCGACCAAATTCCATTAATACTGAAGACAGTAAGCATACCGTCTCTTTCTTATCGACTCTTACAACTGAAAAGTCCATAAGCTCTCCCAGCAACAACTGTTGCTTGTTGATGTTGTTTTTGTAGCAGTACTTTGCTCCATTAAATATGCGCAACCAAGGACCCAGCCCTTGGTTGGGAAAAATCGCGAGTGGCTCCTGTACATAGAACCGGCTGCCTTGGGAAGCGAGTAACTATTGCTACAAGAAGATTAAAAAAAAATTCACAATGTAGGCCTACTTTCATTCACTGAGGTGAATGAATGTTCTTATATAATACAAGCTCTGGTTTATGCGAGAAAATAAGTTGCGTTATACACAATATGCCCCTAAGTGCTTTTGGTTGGTGCACCAGTGGGAAAACTATCGTTCCGTGTAATGACGAAGTGAAATTTTCCCATTCTTTTAAATAAACATTTGGTTAAACTTTTTTTTTTAATTTCACCACTTTACAACAACAATAATTCTTTCCCGGGAATGAAAAAATAAAATTATTATTCTATATTTATTTCTTAATATTTTACACCTCTACCAAATTTAGCCCCAAGGTTGATTGTGTGATGCATTTTCTTCATGCCAAACACAATGCCAGTTAGAATGTCAAAGAAGATTCACTATTAAAACGATGTACTAATTTTGATTGAATAGGCAATTAAGTCCTCTCCCGATGAACAATAACCCCATTTCTACATGTATGCCATGGAAGCACATCGAGTGATGATACCCTACATATTTTTTGAGTTACTTATGACTGAACTTTATGTCGTTAAAGTAAACTTCAAGCAAAAACATAATTTCACTTAAAACTTTCCTTAAAGAGAAATGCACACTAATGACATTTAAATGTGAATGTATTGCGTATTTGAATAAATTAAGTTCTTAATTTAAACAGATAATATTTCGTTGAATGTATATGTAAGCAGGGCAAATTAAATTTAAAGACGTCCGATAAAGAAAACGAACTAAAGGTGAGGTGAAAAATAAAATAAGGTTAAAACAAAAATATAATCAAATATTTTATATTAGCCTAAAGACAAAAGAATTGATGTTGGTATTATTTTCATAGGACTTTTAGGAAGAGCTTTTCAGAGGTTACGTATACGCCGTGGCAGTTTATTTGTATACAAATATTGACCGCTGCACGGTGGGGTATCTCATCAATTTAGCTGGCCAAAAGTCGATTTTTCAAAATATTCCAATTTTTTTAAATATACTCCCTGGCGTTCCTAGATGTCCACTGAAGAATATACATACCCCAAAACCCATCTGCAATAGAAAATTTCTTAAAAACCTTGAAAACAAAAAGATATATCTTTTTTCATTTCATAACATGTCAGTAGTTTTTTGGCAATACGTAAGCCCGTGTTTGTTTTAAAGTTTAATAACAAAAACGGCTGCGCATACCTACGCTTTTTTGAGTGGTGATCAATTTTGTAAGACACGGTCGTGAAAACCAGAGTTGTTTTAGTTATCGTGATACAGTTTCATATTCTCCAATAATTGAGTTTTGAGTTCTATCAACCGTATACTAAAATTTGTAATAAATGGCCACATTTACTCGTCTTCACGAAAATTTAGAATTTGTGCATAATTACTTATTGTTACTGAACTATAATAGATCTGGGGTCCTATTCAGTAACTGTGAGTTTTAAAATGTACAATTTTTCTTCATATAATTTGTACGAAAGCAAAATGTACATTTCAAAACTCATAGTTACTGAATAGGGCCCCTGAACATGAAGTAATTTTACATCAGATTTCATTCTTTAAGTCAGAATTTTAGCGAAGATGGATAGCGGCACAAAGAAAAAGTAAAAGGTTTCTCAAGAACAATCAAGATTGTCTTCAGGGGTCATTCAATTTGAATATTGTAGATTTCAAAAGACGTGAATTTCGACCATCCTTGAGTTTTGACCAGTCTAGCGAAAGCAGTAAGCGAAGAAAAACTGAAAATGTGAGGAAAAAAAAACGGTTACTGATCTTTTAACGTACGCTGCAAAGATGAAGCTCTACGAAGAAGGCAACAGAGCCGAGGCAAAGGTATTGGAAGACTTGACGAATTCTGTCAATAACCCAAATGAGTGTAGAAGGGGAAACTCAAAAATAAATGAGAATTATGTAAAATAATTATCCCCTCTTTGGATGATTGTTGAAGGTGGTTTCACTAGAAGACAGCATGAAGTTGTTAGTATTACGAACATAACTTTCTATCCATGCTGGAGTGTGGTACAAAAAGAAAAAAAACATGCATATTCAGACGAGTCGTCTTATCTGGTAACTGAAACACGTGCAGAAATAAAGTTGCAACCTTTAATGGATTTAACCGTAAAACGTCTCCTACTTTATTTAAATGACGTTATTCAAAGGCCTGAAAAGGAAGAGTGTATCTCGTTGAGGTTGGTTTCAAAATGGGGCTGTAACGGATCACAACAAAAGCAGTACAAACAAAAATTTGTCAGCGATGAAGACTTCCGATACTAATATATTTCTGAGCTCGTTTGTGCCACTCCAACTAATTTCCGATTCTAACGAAAAGGTATTTTAGCAAAATCCAACACCCTCGTCACCCCGATATTGTCGCCCAATTAGAATAAATTTCGTTAAGGAAAATGCTGACATCATAAAATCGGAAACTTTTCATATAGAGAATTTAATAGTGTCATTAGAGGAAACAAATATTAAGTTAGATCATAAAGACTTTTCGGCTAAACATACAATGTTGCTAACTATGGCCGATTCAAATCGGTTAAGCCGTTTCCGAGATGGTAGTGGATATACAAAGAAATAACAATTGTTTTTGTTTTTATCGGCTTATTGATAAATCATTCAAGGTTTTAATCGAGCTCAAGGCCAGAACAATAATTTTTTTCTAATGATAATTATTTTTATTTTTTAATTTTTCTAAATTTGAAAAATTGTATTTTGTTTTTGGAATAGTAAGTAGAAAATTTTTCAGACAACCTGCCATAGCTGCGCAGATAGATCCATTTCGAAGGGTGCTAAGCCTTTGTCATCAGTACGCTTTAGGCATGTTGCGCTAACAATTTAGCTATACAGCGGTGGTTCGTTTTACTGGCTTGATCTGCGCAGCTATGGCAGGTTGTCTGAAAAATTTTCTACTTACTATTCCAAAAACAAAATACAATTTTTCAAATTTAGAAAAATTAAAAAATAACAATAATTATCATTAGAAAAAAATTATTGTTCTGGCCTTGAACTCAATTCGAACATTGAATGATACAAAGAAATATAAAAACGAATGTGAGGTGGCAACCCTAAGTGGCAACCCTACTTAAAAACGTCAAAAGAAATGCGGAGTAAAATGCCTTTCGTTTGATACCCATATTGACATATCTCATGTAATGTCAAAAAATTACCTCGGGTTCATCGGAATCAGGGGGCCCGAACTATATAAATTCTGCGCGGTACACCGAAATTTACTGTCAAATATTTCCTTTCATAGCAGTGAAGTGAGACAACCACTTTTTAAACAGAAATAATAGCTGTTTTAGTTTTGGCCAGCTAGATTGATCAAACACCCCACCGTGCGCTGGTTGAAAAAGATTTCGAGAAACACGTTTATGCTAATTTTATTTTATTTTCTATATTGAATATGTAAATAATATTTTGTATGGCTAAGCAGCATGGTTCTGCATGTTTTTTTATTGAA
This sequence comes from Eurosta solidaginis, assembly GCF_040869045.1. Lineage (NCBI taxonomy): Eukaryota > Metazoa > Arthropoda > Insecta > Diptera > Tephritidae > Eurosta > Eurosta solidaginis. The sequence continues at coordinate 356,424,607 of NC_090319.1, forward strand.
AATCCACAGGGAAATAAATTCTAAGAAAGGATTTTGTGTAAGATACTCGTGCTCTCTGCGGTATATACATATATGCATGGAGGTAGTCATACTTCGAACGGATGTAGGGAAGTAAAGAGTTTATGCAAACAAAAAAGTTCGATTTACATATAAAATGCACATATATAATAAGAAAGATATTGTAGAAACAATACTCTGAGGAACACGTGGGCATAAAAGGATATTAAAATTAAGCTCAAAAAGGCGAAACATAGAATACTGAGAATCGTTTTGTACGTATAAAGATGGTAAAAACGTCCATATTTTTAAAAACAAATTAGCTAGAAATTTCATTCAAACAGATTCTTTATAAAAAAAAAAGACCTCAAACTAAGTTACGTAATCAGTTTTCAATGCAACTTTTTTAGGAAGGTGTTAAATAGGCAAACAGAAAGCTCGATCAGTTTTTTTTTGAAATTAGCATTCCCGTGTAAGAACGCAGAAAGAAAAAGACTGGTAAAACCAACCTAGATACGGGTCAATTCAACCGAAATTTCTCTCAATTTTTATCCATCGCAAAAAGATGTTGAATCAACTGCGCACAAATCGTTGCTTCGTAATTGACCGTTTTAGTAGTTAACAAAAAAATTTGTTGCGACAGCTTTGTACGAAAGTACCTATGTTGCGGTATTTGCAAGGCAGATGAGTTTTCAATGAGATATTTTCATGGCGGAAATACACTCGGAGTGCTTGCCGAACAGTGCCGAGGGGCGACCCCTCTTAGGAAAATTGTATTCTAATTGAAAAACCGTATTTCTAAAATTTTTATGTTGCTTTGCCCGGGGTGTGAACCCATGGTCTTAGGTGTGGTAGGCGCAGCACTCTACCAACATACCACGGCGGCCACCATATACATACGTAAATATGTGCATACATAAAGTACACACCACACATAAGTACAAAGTAGTGAGCGCAGTGAATGTAAAATTCTCTTTGAAATTTGCTCATGTATTGACAGGTGATCGCCGTTGAAATGACCTGTAAGATCAGTTGTGTTAACAGAAAAATCAGTTAGATTGATTAGGAATCTCCAAATTTTACAAAATTTTGTTAACTTAAGAGCGACAGTTTCTCTTCTGTTGAATGACTAAACCAATTTCTTCACTTGACAAAGAACTCGGTCGAATTAACCATAATTCGATCAATTTCACCGAATCTCCGTTAAGTCAAGAACAACAGAACCGATTTGTTAATTTTTCTAGTACCATTTCTTTTAGTGTAAGACACTGTGGCCATTGTACTCTGAGGTATACGTGGATACAAAAAAAAAAAAAAATAAAAACAAATTCTGAGAAAAGTTAGTTGGGAAAGATATTAAAAAATGTAGAAAATAGTTTTAAAAATGCTCCGATTTCGCATATCAAATATCCTGATTCGACAGCAGTATAGGTACATGATAAATGACAGAAAGAGGTCGGAACGAAAAACGCAGCTAAATACGTTACCCAAGACGGCACAATGCCGAAATCAGATTGTAAAAAAAAAAAAATAATATAAAATAAAGCACGAAGAATCGCATTAGGTTTCACAGGACTTTTGTATGCGTACTTCGAATATCGAATGCACCCTCATTCTATTAAGCAAGGAGCCAAAACCCCTTTCCATAGGATGAAGCATATTTTAGCCTGTAACTTTGTTACACCCAGCTGTACTTGTACATATTATAACTTTGATTGGATAACTGCTTGTTGTACAGGTATAAAGGAATGGAGATAGATATAGACTTCCATATATCAAAATCATCATTATCGAAAAGAAAAACTTTGATTGAGCCATGCCCGTCCATCCGTCTGTCCATCCACCCATCTGTCCGTTAACACGATAACTTGAGTTAATATTAATGTATCTTCACCAAATTTGGTACACGAGCTTGTCTGGACCCAGAATATATTGGTATTGAAAATGAGCGAAATCGCATGATAATCACGCCCACTTTATATATATATAAAAACGTGATTATTTAGTAAATAATACACCTGGAATGTTGAAATTTGACGTTTGGACTGATATTGAGACCCTTGATAGAAATTAAAAAAAAAAAAATAGTTTATAATGGGCGTGGCACCGCCCAGTTGTAGTAAAATCAATTTTACATATATTATTAATCATAAATAAAAAGTCGTTAAACCTATCGTGACCAAATTCGGCAGAGAGTTTGCTTTTACTATAAGGAATAGTTTGAAGAAAAATTAACGAAATTGGTTGAGGACCACGCCCACTTTTATATAAAAGAATTTTAAAAGGGTCGTGGACGAATAAAATATGCTATATTTTTGCAAAAAAGAGCTTTATATCAATGGTATTTCATTTTCCAAGTGGATTTATAACAATAACTACGAAAAACTTTAAATTTCAAAAAAATGGGCGTGGCACCACCCCTTTTATGGCTAAGCAATTTTCTATGTTTCAGGAGCCATAACTCCAAGAAAAATTAGTTCAGAATAGAACCGTATGTATATGTATTATTGCGCAGCCTTGTAACACAATTAAGTACACAAAGCAAACAACAACAGCATTTCAAGTGTACAGCTGGGTATGTAATGTTCGCTTTCCCCCGAACTTGGACTTCCTTACTTGTTTTTAACTATTTTACGATTATAATTTGTATAATTTTGTACAAACAAAAAAATTTAGGAAGAAGTACAAAATCTGCCAGAAATTAGAAGTTTTGTTAAACTTTTTATTTTGAGTAACCCTTTTACCTATGATTTTGTTAACAAGTTTAGATAATACAAGGCTATTATATAAATATTTGCTTCGACCTACTAAAAAGGTTTTTTGATACATTGATCCAGATTTCGGTGGACTATTGAAAATTTCGGTATGCAGTATGTATATATTTGATATATGCTTCGCAAACAGTGTAATACATTTTACTATTATTACCTTTATATTAAGTCCCTTTCATGTTTGTCCCCTAATTTCCATACGAATTTTTGACCGCCGGAAAAGTCTTTACGAGAGGAACGGTTTGATAACGGCTTGTTATTAATAAGTTATCGGTTTGTTATCGAAGTGTTGTAAATTTTCTATCAATAGCGGATGTTATCGCTGCGTCACGAAGTTTTTTCGACGAGTTATCGGACTCTTCTCTATTATTTATCGGTATGTCACAAAAAGCCGTTGATTTCTTACAATTCTGACAGAGTCTTACCAATTTGTTATCAGATCTTTACTAGTCTATTATCGGCGTGCATCGATATATGAAAAAGTTATTGACTTGTTTAAAAAAAATATCGAAAAGCTATCGATTTGTTATCAGACTGTTACCAATTTGTTGTCGCAGTTTTATTGATTTGTTATCGAAAACTTATCGATTTCGTATCGATAAAACTTAAATGCAAAAAGATTACACATCTGATACCTGTCCATAACCTGCCCATAAGACACCGATAAGAAGCCGATGATGCAGCTTTAACCAGCCAATAACTCTACAGTAATAGGAAGATGAAAGAGCTCTTCTCAAAAAGCCCGAAACTATTTGTTTTGGTTAAGCTACCTCTGTTGCGGATTAACCTCAGGCGCTGGGCGAGTTCTAGCTAACGAACAAACTTCAGTATTGTAGACATACAGTTGTATGCTTACACATCGTGCTTCCTGAACACTTTACACTCACGCCTTTTTGTGTCACACTGTGTTTGTGCTTTTCGTAATAAAATGTCTAACATTCAGTTCAGATGCCAACTAAATCGAAGGCAGACGGTTTTCGGAGTTCATGTCAGAAATGTTCTTGGTGGCCTTGACAAACCACTCCCGTTTTCATATTAAATAAAAATTTCAGAGATATTCTGTTGTTGAGTCGGAGACCTGCGTCTAGTTAGGCCAACACTTCTCCATAGCACTGTGGCTGCCAAATATCATTCCAGGATGAGACAGCGATATCTCATTATACGTCCCGTAATTCATGTATATAGTCATACACTAATGTTTGCATAAATACTAATGTGTGTATGACTAGATATATATAAGATTAGGTTACCTGTTCCTGATTTTCAATATTTGCACGCATTCCGATGATTGTACTACACATTCAAGGAAAGCGTACAATAAAATCTCAAAGGACACCGTTTACTGGTCATTTCGTTCGAGTGACCACATACAAGTATTTATTCAAGACACGACTAAGATCTTCTTTGTGAATTTCACGCATGTTTAAGCATTTCTCTTATTTATTTAATCTTACCTTTTACAAGTTTGCCTTTTACATTTGTGTACATCTTATTCTCACATCCGTGAACTATATCGTGTTACTGAGAAAATGCTGACGCACACCGGATATAAGTCGGATATAAAGGATATTGCTAAATAAGATTTGCACTTTTGTGCTAAAGAAATCAGCATATTTGTACAATAAGTACGTTGTAAGGAAGTGCAACACAAGCTATAAAATTTAATATAAACTGTATATAATATATACAGTTATATATATATACATACATACTTCTAAGTAAGGGCATTACATATGCAAGCCAACTGCGGTGTTATGCCAAATGGTCGTAGCCAGTTTGAGTACCAACAGAGAAAAGGCTGGAATGGAGGCAGTAAAAAGGAAATAAAGCATCTATGCAAATGTATTTGTTGCTATGATCTAGGATACACATACTCGCATACATGTAATCTTGGATTTGCTTGACCATTTAGTTAACTGCGTTTATGCAAATAGAAATAAATGTAATTGCAAAATAGGGATACACGGGCTCGAAGGTCTTTTATAATTTTATGCATTATGTGGTGCAAAATATAGAATTTGTAAAAAAAAACGTATTCATGCATAAAATGTAATTTGGAGCGTAGGTGCATGCAGAAAAAGAGCTTGGGATTTGCAAATCTAAGGATCAAATTTAAAACATTAAACTAAATTTTCTACCTTCAAAGCAAGCTCATAGCGGGTGTGCCAAGCTTTAGTTAAAATTACTAAATTGTTTTATAAGAGCCACACTTTATCATCTTAAACTACTAAATACTTTAACTGCCTCTTATTTTTCTAGATATTTCTAAAAGGGCTTTGGGAAAGTCATGATTTTCAGATCCAGTTTTGGGTCTGGTAAAATGTAAAGACTACCTTTTTGTACCGGCTCGACTAAAAGTATTCCAAAAAATATTTCGCTAAGATATTTTGAAAATTCCCTGAGAAGCAATTAGAGTCTAGGTGCCGGATATCGAGTGGTTTGAGTAGCGCGATACTCGCTCGTTACCCTCATCCATCGCAAAGCGGAGCAATATCGTCGAAAAAAGCATACATACATCGACTGTAAGGATAACACTTTAGCGGTCTTCTTAAATGTGGCCCGATAAACCCAGGCTAATCGTGTTAATTTTTTTTTTAAAACATAAGTTTTTTTATTCTAATTCTTATTTATGTTTTATTTATAATTAAAATTTTTATTGCTACCGAGCAGGCGCGTATTCAGGTGGTTTTGGGGGTTCAAACCGCCCCACCCCGAAATTTCCGTAAATTAAAAAATTTACGTCTGTATAGAATAATTACTCTATTCACTTTTAAAACCCCTGTTAAGAAAAAAGCATTAATAGCATTAATGAAAATGCGAAAGAATAAAATTAAATAATATTTCACACTGAGAGAAGTTATTGGTAGTCGCTCCTTTTAAAATATCGAATTTTGCATTATCTTCATGCTCAGTCATCTCATTTTCGTATGTTTCACCTGAGTAAAGCCACGTCAAAACCGCCAATGTAATTTCATTGATAGCTGGGATTTCAACAAAGACTGCGAAGATATGTAGGAAATATCGATAGAAAAATACACTTGAGCGATTTTTCGAGATTCCCCTTCGTTTGCAAGATACAGTGTTTAAGGGAAAAAAGGAATATTTTAATGAAAAGTTAATAACTCTCAGGCTTTTTGCAAAAAATCTATACAATTTTTTTTAAGAGTAGGCAAATTCTACAAAAAGAATATACAGGCAAGTTATTAACTTTTCACTAAAATGTTCTATTAAAAAAAAAAATGTTTTCTTGCAAACGAAGAGGAGTCTCGAGAAATCGCTCAAGTGTAGTTTTGTATCGACATTACCTATACATTTTTGCTTCGTTGTTGAAATTCTAGAGATCAATTAAAAAAATATGTGCGGTTTTGACGCGGCTTTACCCACCTCTCAATAAAAATGCAATGAAAAAAATCTCTTATCAACTAAATCAAATGAAAATATGATCAGGAATATTTTGTTGTATTATGCCATAACAAAACACAGAGCAAAACTTTTTCAGGCATTGTTTGACAATCCCAAACGAGGAGCACGTTCACTGATGCATTAAATAATTGTCCTGTATCTTTTTTCCCTACGGTACATCGATATATAAAAATTGCTGCGACTCTTCCAGTATCCGTTGCTCCTAGCGAACGCTCTTTCTCTTCCCTTCGAAGGTTAAAAACTTATCTAAGAAATATAATGGGCCAGGAGAGGATGAATGGGCTGGCTCTATTCAACATCCACTCTACTATTGAAGTAACTTATGAAGAAATCCTAAACAAAATGGCAAAACAAGAAAAATAAATATTGTTTTGTAGAAAGGAAGAAAAATTTCAAATAACTGAAAGTATAAATATGTAAAAATATAAATATGTGTATGTTTACAGGTAATTTTTATTTCGTTAGCTTAATGTGAAAATGCGCTAAGTCACTTTTTTTGAAAAATTGTATTTTAATGCAGTTTTAAAACTGAATTCAAAATACATCGATCACAAAAAAAAAAAATATTTAAAGTTTTCATTTTTACGTGCTGTGGGCAATGATGTGTAAATATACTAAGTCGTCAGCTGTTAAAAAAATGTGCTAAGTCAACCTGTAAATGATAGCAATCTGAATTAATAGTCATTTCTTTCTGGTCGCATTTTATTTATTTATTTAATTCATTCAGTCTAAAAGTAAATGCTTTGTTGTTGTTGTTGTATTAACGATAAAGACACACCCCGAAGGCTTTGGGGAGTGTTACCGATGTTGATGGCCCTTTGCCGGATATAGATCCGATACGTTCCGGTAACAAAGCACTATTAACGATTTATATGACTACATTAAACCTTCTAGGCCATTCTGCCTTCCCCACTCCCTAGTTCCATGAGGAACTTGGGGTCGCCAGAGCCTCGACTATCAACGAAACAGGATTCGCCACGGTTAGATGGGTTGAAAATAGGGTTGGAGAAGCAATATATTGTGCTGGCAACCCCTTGAAATTGGATTTACACAATTGATACATGCCTTTGGTGTATGATAAATGCTTTGCGCTGACTATGATATACTTCAATTCTTACATGTCGATAACTACGTGCTTTCTTACAGACTAGTTAAAAATAGAAAACAATTCAAGCTTAAACTTATATAAGCTGTTATTAAAATTAATAACACTACTGAATAGATTTGCTAGATTTATAGTCCTAGCTATAGCTTCATTCATAGCATAATTCGTTTTATGAGTTATTTCGATAAATAATCTATTATGCCGAAGATCACGCAGTGGAATATATAAATAAAATATAAATAAAAAACAAGCAATTTTGTAAAAATTTTTGGAACTTTCTCAATTTTATAGGAGCTAGATTCATAGAAAGGATTCCATATTATTGAGCAATATTCAATACCACTTCTGATCAAGGATATATAAAGCGCCTTCAACGTCATAGGGTCCTTAAAGTCACTGGTGTTACGTCTACTGAACCCAACCTTTGCAACAAAATTTGAAACAACGAAATCAATGTGACTAGAAAAAGAGGATTTAGAGTCAAAAATTACACTAAAGTCTTTACTCTCTTGACAACGATTAAGAGATCTAGTTTGTAGATAAAGTATGTGGCAGTTGTCTTAATGGAATAAGACACAACACTGTATTTGTTTGAATTTAAAAATAAGTTATTGTCTGCGCACCATCCGGCAAAAGAGTCCAGATCAGAACCGCTAGAAATAAAATAAATAAATAAATGTAAGGCGCGATAACCTCCGAAGAGATTTTAGGCCGAGCTTTTCTTCCAATTTACGTCGTGATCCTTTTTTTTAATTTTTCCTACAAATTTGCGGAACGGGACCTTCTTGTTTTATGCCCACTCCGAACGGCGTCAGCGAAGCAGATAAGTTTTCACTGAGAGCTTTTCATGGCAGAAATACATTCGGAGTGCTTGCCAAACACTGCAGAGGGGCGACCCCGCTTAGAAATATTTTCTTCTAATTGAAAAACTTTATTTCTAAAATTTTGATGTTGCTTTGCCCGTGGTGTGAACCCAGAGCATTCGGTGTGGTAGGCGAAGCACGCTACCATCCCACCACGGTGACCGCCAATAGTTAGAAATAGTTTCACAAATAAATAGTATTTTTTGTGAAATATATAGTTTTAGTGTTAAAGGGGAGGAGTATTGGGGAAACATATTGAGTAAAAGTGCTAGGTCAGGAGAAAAAATTTGTTTTGAGTGAGGAAATTGTGCTAGGTCACAAAATAGCTGCTGAGTTAGCATACATGATCTTTGTTTATATTTTTCCAAGCTTCTGCACTCAAAGGTATTGCAACTAAGGTATCCTCATTCACTGTTTTGAAAAAAAAGGTTATTTCAAAAATTATTCAATTTTTTTCGTCTCCTGTAAAATTCGTAAAAATTGACTTAGCACATTTTCACATTAAGCTTACGATTTACTGACACTTTGGCCAAACCACCCCAAATTTTTTTCTGGCAACGCGCCTTCTACCGAGCCTTTGAGAGGCAGTGGCTTCTTGAGCGCCGAGATCTAAAACTGCTCAGCTACAGAGAAACTCATCAGCTGAGAAATATAGATTCACAAATGCAATAGATTAAAATTTTACATAATGTGAAAGATTAAACTGTATCATTATTGGGAAAATGTGGGAATATTATTCAATGGATATCAGTGGGAAAATGAGAGAGTATTATTCAACGAAGTGATAAAGCAAATTTTATTGCACACATTTTCAGTTTTGCGATACATTTTACCAACATATATGACATCTTACTTTATAATTTTTCAATCGTCAACCCAATACGCCCAGTTCAAAGTACTAGTAAATAGACAATAAATCGATACCATGATGTTTGTCAATTCTTAAAAGTTTTATTATCCTCAACTAACATTCAGTAATCGCTCAACTCATCAGCAACTCAACTACGACCAGTTTGTGCAATGAAGCAGCTATCAGCAGATAAAAGGCAAATATTTCCAAACGAGAATGATATGGTGGTTTCTATATAACTGTCACTTACGACGAAAAAAAGAGAAAATCGAGTAATGTTGATAATGAAATTGACGACACATTGACAATGACACAGCGCAAGGCCGAAATAAAAGTCAGCGAATACAAATAGCAATAGAAACAGCTTTATAATAGCGTTGAAATTGAAACTAAATAAGTTTGTATGGTTATGTGTTAGTTTATGTATGCGTGAGCGTGTATAAAGATGGCAGCGAGTTTTGTGAAGGATAACTAACTGAGATTCTAAGAAACACTTTCTTATTTGTACATGTGGTTGTGGGCACAATGATGAAACTATGGTAAGATATATACATACATACGTATCTAGGGATAGAGTGATTGTATGAACCCAAGAAAAACGTGTGCTTATCTTTTTCCAAACTTTGGGACAGAAAGGGGTTGCAAGTTGAAAGTTAATTCTTTCGATAAGTGATCTCAATATAGACTCTACTTATACTGCTAGATGACTGGTAATATCTTTGTTGATACGAGAGCAGATTATGTCAGTAAACTCCCACCTTAAGATTATAATAACAAAAAGAAACTAAGCCACAGCTATATGCACTCACATACATATGTATAAGTTAAGGATAGTTTTAAGAAACAATGTCACGAAGGCCGAAATATACTTCACCTGTCATATAAACAATGTACTTGCCGAATTTCCTTATAATTAGCATTTGGCTCATGACATTAAAAGTTTTGAAGAGATATTAAGTAAAAAACAGCAGGACCATTTACAATTTTTTAAATTCTTAATTTTTTTGTTTAAATGCAAAATACGCACTAACAAGCACCTAATAATATACATAGTTACGTACCATAAATATATTGAAAATTTTGTTAAGAATGAACATTATATTGTAACGAATTTACTGCAATTCCCCTTATTTGCAATCTTCTGCTAACTTTCGAATCACTAAACTGTTGAATAATAACACCACTATTTAATAACGCAAAATGACCTTTATTAAAGTACTTTTAAAAATAATACTGCTACTGCTCAACAGATGGAATGCTTAAATCAAACTGATTGTCGCGCCTCTACTGTTGCTGCCTTTTATACTCAGAGATTTCCTCGTTGCATCTTCTGGCGCTTCCAGAATTTACTTAGTTACTGCTATATAATTATAACTACAGATGTATGTGTATAGCTCTCATATGCGTGTGTATTTGTGAGCGACACTTCCACAATTATAATTGCATACTTTTGGGAGCATCTCAGATAAGATATCTGCATGTGTTTGTGCGTTGCTTCTCCGCTGCGTGTACGTACATATGTGTAGACATAATGATTAAATTATTGATGTGCATAGAAGTCACTGCTTAGCATCGGCTTAGAGATGATAATATCCCTTAGAGCTGCTAATATTCGTTACAATATAATAACAAGAACCGTATCTACTTCTGCCGAATTGTAAAGGATATCACCTTCTTTTGATGCAGCAGATAATTACACTGTGGAACAAATTCAGATTAGCAAAAGTTAGGTCGATTCTGAGAGTGAGGGGTGAAAATAGAAGCAAAATTAGAAGACTCGTATCGCGGCATTTGTTTATGTTAGTTCGAATTTTTTTTTAATCGACCTTCGAACTTGGCAGTCAAATGCCGGTTTTCAGCGTATTGTTTGTATGGTTTTTTGGCTATAACTCGTCGACTAATTGATATTTTTTCAATCTATTAAAGCCAAATTATTGCTAGAGACCTGCGCAACAATTAAAATTAAAAAAAAAAATTGATTTAGAAAATTGTTGTAGTGCTTATGAAGCAAAATGTTAAACCTTTTTTTTCATTTTTTTTGAACATATTTTCCACAAAACTAAGTCTCTTTTCTTTCGTATTGATCTATATTATACTTCTCAGTTTCTTCAATAAATTTCATTTGAAAAGAAAACCATCCTGATTCAAAAGCAAATCATAATGCAAAAGCACAACATTTAAGTTGATTAGTGAACTATCGATGAATAAACGCCAATCATCTTTTTTATAGGTTAACCCTATCGTCTCCATTAACTTTCCGATATCGTAGCGAAATTTTTTGCATCAATCGCATTGGAGAACTTTCTTAACTCTTTTTTGCGTTTTCAATATGCTGTTACTTTCGTACCTTTCGCCAGCAAATTATTTCCTTTCAAAAATGAAGCCACTTCTTCTGATTTCTTCTGAGTGAAACATAAAATTGCAACAATTGTATCCAATTATATCCAGTATTGGGTCCTTTGATGTTTCACAGGATGTACCTTCATCAGGTTCGTATTCTGAGAAGAAATGCATGGATATAGCAGCGGCGGTTGTAGTACTGATATCTGTTTGAAGATTAATACTTCGGTATGTTGGTACTGGACGAATTCTGAGTGCGGTAATGGTAATTGGACACTTGGAACTGCTACATAAGTTTCATTCTTTGCTTTCCTTCTATTCAAACTTTATGGTAGTTGATACATCCATAGTAATTTTCCAGTTGATGCAGGCTGTTGTCTAACCACATCATTGGTATACCAAAAGGGCTTCTTCTTTTCACTTTTCCATTGCATAAGACTTGAATAGAAATTGAAGCAAACCTTGGGGGCATAGTTTACGTCAGTGATAAACTCTTGCGAGAAATATTGTTTATAGGCTTCCAAAAAAACAATCACTCGTATTGCCACCTTTTTCATCGCTTGCTATGAAACGTCCACAAACATTACAAAAATGGTCCATTTTACATTTTGGTTTCGACATTTTTAATACAATATATATTATACAATGTTGTTTTTGTTATTTTTATAAAACCGATGCACTTAACTTAAATCACTCACAAAATGAAATAAATTCCAAAAAAATTAATAACGAATTTTATCACCACAGAGCGAAAATTTAAACATATCAGCTTCGGCTGAATTTCGAGTCTTAACTGAATCTTTATTTTTGATATTAGTTCGCATGTACGAAATAAATAAAAATCGCTACCTGTGCGGTGGTTGGAAACAAAAAAGAGGAACACGAGGAAAAAGATGAAGAAGGGGAAGAAATTTATTGCATTTGACTGCAAAGTTCGAAGGTCGATTAAGAAAAAATTCGAACTAACATAAACAAGCGCCGCGATACGGGTCTTCTAATTTAGCCTCTATTTTCACCTCTCATTTTCAGAATCGACCAACTTTTTCTAACCTGAATTTGTTCCACAGTGTTATTCTATACGATTTTAATGCCCACCACGATCTATCGTATTCCGAGCTGGATACTGACAGTAGGAACTAAATGTTATTTGTTCAAATAGATGCTCCGACGTGCTGCACTATAAACGAGGCCGCTCCACATATATGGTAGCAAATTGTCATAGCTTATCAGACATCTAGAACGTTAGCTCAGCGCGTGCTAACTGCGTCAACTGTCAGCTGAATTAACATTGACATCCGACCACTGTATGGATAGGTCGTAGGTCTATCGCTTTAGCGACCAACGGAATTGATTGCGTCTGAGCGATAGACCTTTATAAATTTCAAAAAGGAAAGTGGGGGGAACATACAGCATATATAAACAATCATTTTGCTGCACTCCCTATTTCGACTGATATTCTTTAAAGGGAACGAACTTCTTGCAAGTTTATTAAATCCGCTTCGGAAATTCATTTAAGCTAAAAGAATTTCGGAAATCTAGCAAAAATAAATCTGCGCATCAACCAGCTTGTGGTTAAACACAAGCGGGCGAAATGAAAGGAACATCAAAGGATCTGTAGACTCTCTGCTGGTGTTGGTAAGCTTTGGTCACATTGGCAAAATATCCATCGCTATTGGCGATAAAGTGCCATCGGCTGCGAAGAAATGCGCTAACAATTTGCCGGCTATACGTACTTTACTCTTCGATTGAAAAAGCTAAACGGCAGGCCAACAACGTCTTCTATAACCATCACTGTCACAGAGGTTGAAGATGGCAGCGAACTTTCTAAATTATCTAAAGCAAAAGGCCCGCATAATATTGTCATGCCTAAGCTCGAAAACCTTGGCTTTGATGAATTTAAATTCCTGGCGCCTTTTTTTCAATCTTTCGCTGTTCACTTATGTGAACAAACAGTTTCTGTTCAATACTCAGAAACCAGGGCATCCCAAAAGACATCTGATCGAAGAGGCTCCGCCTCCCTGGGAATCATCTCTAACTCTGACTCTAAGGAGTCATCTCACAATGAAAAGATCTGTCGCAAAGGGACCCAGAAATTTGAACCTGGTTAGAATATCCAGGCTCGTGGTTTCATCCCCAATTCGTCGGCGTGCTGATAAATGCCCTGTGAACCCCGTTATATATGTCACTTAACCGAAACTCGAAATTTGAGCAAAATCAAACTCTCCGAGAGACGTTCATCACTCTGGCAAAACCTCGACCTGGATAGTGTTATAGATTTAACTCTAATCTATCCAGGCGCAGCCCCGAGATACCCAATGTGTGTCCCGAATGCAGTGTATCCCCACATGACATCAACAACTTTTTCAATTGCAATGTGGCACAAACGCCTGCAATATCATCCTTTCTTTGGTTCAGCATGGTTGTAACTGCAAATTGGACTTTCACTAGATCATATTGATGTGATGTGAGTGAACGCACGCATTACAAGTCCTATCGGTAAACTATAAAATAAATAAAGCGACTAGAGGTGCTGAAGTATTATATATATTGTAACGAATTTACTGCAATTCCGCTTATTACAAATCTTCTACTAAGCTTCGAATCACTGAACTGTTGAATAAATAACTCCAATATTCGATAATGCAAAATGGTCTTTATTAGACTACTTTCAAAATAACACTTCTATTGCTCGGCAGATAGCGTGCTCAATCAAAAACTGATTCTCGCGACTCTATTGCTGCTGTTTTTATATTGTGTGATTTCCTTGTTGCATCTTCTAGGCTCTTCCAGAATTTACTTAGTTACTACTATATAATTATAACTACAGATGCACGTGTGTAGCTCGCATATGCGCGTGTATTTGTGAGCGACACTTCCACAATTACAATTGCATACCTTTGGGAGCATCTCAGATAAGATATCTGCATGTGTTTGTGCGTTGTTTCTCCGCTGAGTGTACGTACATATGTGTAGACATAATGATTGATTCGTTTATGTAGATACATAATGATTGATTTATGGATGTGAATACAAGTCACTCTTAGCATCGGCTTAGAGATGACTGTACCCCTTAGTGTTGCTAATATTCGTAACAATATGTATGTTTCTGATAACTTCTTGCAGCATTTTTTGTTGAGTAATTACTAATAGACTAAAACATGTGTATTCGTTGCAAAAAGCACATCACTTCTTCGTGGCCTAGGTAACTGTTGCTGAGGATCAAATATCCTTTTGCGACTCTTTGAGTTTATAAGTACACGTGCCATTGGCTTTTTTATTTTGTTTGTATTTGATGGCAACAAAAATTGTGCTTGTAAGTTGTCAACTCTGATAGCTTGTTAATAACGGTATCCATTTCATGTGCCAGACATGTTTACAGGCGCTCGATTGACAGCTGCCATTGTCCTGAATGTCAGTGAATTTGATTGTTTAATGTTATTTTTTTGCTATTTATAGGTGAAACAAAAGTAAGTTTGTTAGTTTGTGTGTGGTCTTTTCTCAGAATGGAGACTCTTGTACTAAGTGGAATCAATTCTTAAATTAGAAATTTAGATATTGTGGTGCGGACTAAGGCTGAATTGCATTTCGAATTACGATTGCGGAGTTTTGAAGTCTGCTGATAATTTTTGCACGAATTTTTCTACAATCGCAGCAACAAACAAGGGGTATTTAGTATTCAGAGCTCAAAAAAGTTCAAGGCAACTCTTCAAATTTTGATTAAGGTATCGCACGGTTTGTTGCCAAGAAGGGAAATAACCTAACTACGAGCCAATTACAAGTTGGTTTCTAATAAACCAGCATGCACTACAAGTTGTTTATTCGAAAAAGCAATGTCCAAAAAATAGTAACAGGGTATTAATTCTGCAGTATTTGGAAACTAAATTCTCCAGAGAGTAACTAAATTCTTCTTAAGTTAAGCGAAATCTTTTCAAAAAACTAAAAAAATTGCTTGTTTCAAGGGAATAATACATAAATGATATGCGTGCGCTTTGTGCGATAAGTCCAAAGGGTTACTGCACTCTCTTAACCGCCTTCGGATTATCTTTTCATCGCCTTCGCTATTAAGCTCAAACAAAACAATAAAATTAGATCCATCGCAGTTATTTACTTTATTTCTTATATTTTTGGCAACTTCTTTGACAGTTCAAAATCTATTGTGAGCTAAAAATACAATCCAGCCTAATCATGGTACAAAAAAAGAAGGTAGTTCCACTAAATTTTTTTTTACGTATTTAGGGATTTTGGAAGTTTCATAATGTTTTTTTTTTTTTGCTAGAGGCGTTGCCATACCGTTACTGAAATTTCCTTCAGGATAAAAACGCAATGGTCATCTGAGGCAGTAATAATATGCTTTAGCACGATTTATGTGCATACATATCGATTGAGAATACAGTAAAACATGCAATTTTGTTGAAAAATAGTGAATAATGTCTCATAAATTGGTTAGTAACTCATATTTTTATGGCAGCTTGACCCCTAGATAGAAAAAATTCACAAAAAATCCTGTTGTTCTGGTATGGCCCTATTATCATGCCCCTACAGTGGATATTTCTCAAGGCATGGTGTTTAATTTGTTTCGTTTGTGAATGTGTATAGGAGGAGCTTGCCCCAAGGTGACCCCTGGTACAACCGGAAAACGAACACTCATAACTAGTGGCTAACCTGTAGAGCTACAAGGCAATGTTCTCCCTAAAAAATGGTTTAACAATTCCCTCCTCAAGCACTACCCTTGAATTATACAACAGCCGTGTTTTTTTAATAAATAAAATACTTTAAAAAAATTTTTTAAGTTAAACGGTTTTATTGAAAACAATACTTACATTAAGTAGTAATAATATTAAAAGATAGAAAATAATTAGGTAGGCCCCAGGTACTAGTGATCACACTCCTCATCAATCTAGGGCGTTGATTAGACAATTATATAAAAGCGTTGGACGCGTCAAATTTTTGTTGATAGTAATAAGTAAGACCAACTGAACCTTAATCATGTTTTGCTACGCCTCAAAATTTTGGAAATTTCATGCGCCCAACGCTTTTATTTAATTGTCTGACCAACGCCCTAAATTGATGAGGAGTGTGATGACTACACTCAAAGAAAAACGCCGTTCTAAAATCCAGCACCACCGGACTCAATTCAAGATTTTCATGTTCTTACTTTTTTGTTCTTGAAACACGACCGACCTGTTCTTAAAACAACAACCTTGTTCTTGAACTGACAACCATTTTCTTGAAAAGAGAACGGCTGGTCTTAAAATATCAACAAATGTTCTATTAATGAGAACAATGTTCTTAAATTAAGTTCAAGTAAAAAGAAACGGTAAAATTCGTGTGTTCTATAATGTTAAATACAACATTTGGCGCAAGCAATCAAGCAGTCGTAGTGGCCCAGCGCTTATGATGTTGTGGTTGCGATCGCGTGGCGCGAGTTCGATCACGGTCAAACTATAAAATTTTTTAAAGCAATTGTTTAACTTTTATTTTTCGTTCAATTATTTTTCCATTCACTTATGCACAGATAAATCTCAAACTTGTTATGAAATGTTTTATGTATGTATGCAGATTACATCTTCAGATAAGAATAATTTCTCAATAAGAGAAACATAAGAAAAAATGCATAATATGCAATAATTTTTGGACTATAATAAAAAATTTTTTAAAAATACTGATTTATCGACCTTTTCTTCTTAATTTTCCAATTTGCTGGCTCGAGGTCTATATTTTTTTTTGTTTGCAAAAATAATAATAATAATAAAACACAAGTTTTTTCGTTCTGCCAATATATTTCGAATTACCGTCGGTAATCGTCTTCAGGACAAAATTTATTTACACGTTTGTACTGCTCGTATCTGTTAATATGAAATCCATCAAAATTAGAAAAATTCGTAACATTTTTCAATTTGGTAGCTTCTTTTTTGTGAAATTGTCATTGTCCCCGCAAAATTCAAGTGGCTAACGTCACACTAAATGGAACTGTCTCCATTTTTTGTGTCATGTGTCATGAATGTGGATCGTAAAATTTATTGTGAATTGAAAATAAATTACGTTCCGTTTGCTATCGCATGTTATAATCCCATTTTGTTTATACGTTTCACGTACTACGTAATTTTCTTTTATATGGTTGCCTCGTTGCAGTTATTGACGTTATGTTTAGAGATAAAAGTCAATGCAAAAATCTTGTTGCAGCAAAATAGTAGTAAAATACTAAGACTAATTTCTATAAATTTTTCTTTCATGCCGCGCGTAAAAGTCGTTTTATCATAAATTTCAGTTCTCTATTATATACTCGCATTTCATGTTAATGACTAACAATTAATTTCGTTAGTGGTATAAGCTCATTAAATGCAAACTAGCGTTATAGCTCGTTCTCTAGAAAACAGTGAACTACGCAGCTTTATCACCACCATACACATGGATTCACATTCATTTAGTCATCGATTAGATTGGCAAATATGGACAGCGGAAACGAGTAGCTACTAACACTAACATACTTACATACATTCAAATATACAAACATAAAACTTGAGTAGCAGAAGTTCATATTAATTTTCATAATGAAATAGCGGATTCGATTTTCAAATCAATCAACTTGATAAATTGTTTCATCTTTCATTTTGTTCAATTACATCCACAAACATAGCTACGTTGATGTATGCAGTTTTAGTCTGAAGTTTTTACGTAAAGGTGTAGTTACTACACATGATGCTCTGTATTTTGAAATAAAGGTGTTGGCGGTACGGTAATCTGTCAGTCAATAGTGCGGGTAGAGTTAACTCAAACATTCAATAACAAATATTTTAAAGCTAAGACAGTGCGAGTTTCCATTGAAAGTCGTGGTTTTAGTGCAGAATAATGAAAAATTGTTAAATGCTTGGTTAATAGTTGTTCACATTCAAGAAAAGGAATGTGTTATACATACAGGGTGCTCCATTTAGACACCTTTCTCACATCTAATAAACATTTGTAACATATCGCCATTGAGCCTTAGCTTCTCGATTAGCCTGAGATTTGAATTTTAAATCAATAATAGGTTAAAGCATGATGACATGTAAATAAAAATTATAAATGCAAACGGGTTTTATTTAGATTGTGATCATCATATCAAGCTTGCAACCTACATTTGGATCATAATTTTAGTATTGCTGAATAATACATGGAGATTTTACTTCTATCTACTAGCATGTGAGCAATATGGTGATCTTTTTCCACTACATTAAACGAAATCCTTCAAGGTGCACTAAGCAGGCTTCATTCCTGGACGGCATCGAACGGCCTTAATGCTAACCCAAGAAAGACAGAACTTATACTCATCAGAAACAGAACAAAAATAACTCAAATTTGCCAGCCTTCACTAAAACCATAAAGCTCTCGCTCTCAGCTAGCGTTAAGTACCTTGGAGTAGAAAAAGACAATAAGCTTAACTGGAAATTCAATACTGACAGAAGAGTAGAGAAGCCGTATATCGCTTACTACTCAAGTAGGAGAATAGTCAGCAGAAACTAGGTCATAAGACCAAAAATTACAACGTGGCCTTACACAGGAGTCATTATACCAATCCCTTCGTATGTAGCGATAGTGTGGTGGCAAGCCCTGGACAAGCAATACAACATTATAAAACTAAGCAGATTACGACAGGAAGTATATAGCCTTATAGCTAAACCTCTTCAATCAAACTCAGGGAGTCTGGATCTTGGGGCAAAAAGCAGTAGGACCACAGCGGTATTCTTAGAAGTCTTCCCGGTGTAGATTGGACCACAGATTATCTTTCGCCTTAATTGAACTTTACCAAGAACTTTAAGATCAGGATACTCTCGAAATCGGATTGGTCAACCGTTATAATATGTAAAGACGGGTTCAAATGCACTGCTGTGTTGATGAAAGGATCTTCTACGAAAAGCTATAATTTGTACATTTCCAAATGTAGCTTCAAGCGTTCAAGCGGAGCTATAAGGAAAAACAAAAGGCCTATTGATTCTTGTTGGAAAAATATTTAAACGGTCGAGAGGTATGCATATTTTCAGATACCTAAGCAACGCTTGTGGCGTTTGCCACACCACTTATGTCCACTTATGCATCGATAACTATAAGAAGGTACTCTTACATGGGTTCCAAGTGTACGCGAATATGCACCGCAATGAAAAAACGGGCGAACTGGCAAAGGCCAGTGCATCGTTAGACAGCACTGAGGTAGTCGCGATATATGGACGGCTTTTAAAAACTGGTACACAAGAAAAATGAAAAACAAAGGATTTGCTATTATCTTAATAAAATAAAGATTTAGAATGAAAACCAAAATTAAAAGACGTTGGCCTTTTGGCCCACATGCGGAAACAATGGAAATTCCTTTGAACGAATTTGAAGGAGGTGCAATCAAGAATTTGGTAAGGAAACGATCACCAATTTCCTTTGGGAATATCCAGCCCTGGCAAATATCAACTACCAAACTCTGGGTGACAGCACGAAAGTCCGATCAAAGTCAAAATGTTCCATATCATAAATAACTTCAATAGGTTTATTGATTTAACAAAATAGTTCGAGTAAAAATAGGTCCATTGGATAGTAATTTAATACACATGATAAATAAGTGGTTCCAGGAGAAAGTGCATCAAAAATTGCTGCTGCGCCCGCTTTCGCCAGCTGTGCAGCACAGAAACTAACAAACGAACCACACCAGACTTAGTTTTGTAAAAAAGATATGACCAAATCTCTATTAAGTATCCCAGTAAAGACATAGAAAAATTGTAATACTGTGTGACACCAAAAATACCTGGGAAGTCATACAATTTTTCTAGTATATCTCGAAGATCTAAAAATTACTACATACATGATATTCCTCGAACACCCCAAAAAACTAGCTTTCATAGATTTACGAGATCTACCAGACAAATGGTATGGCGTCCCAGGAATTTTCACTTTTGTCTTTTTTGTAACACTATATAATCTATTTGGCTATACTCCAACTATTTCTTTTTTGTTTTTTAAAGAAAACGCCCAGTGTCTTGCCCTTTGAAAATTGCAAAGAAAACCTTAATTATGTCCTGCGCTTCGTTTACTTCCGTTATTTACTTTCTGTTTGCTAATAGTAGATGTATTTGCTGTTTACTGTCATTTTAATGTTACTTCTTTCGTTCGTTCGTTAGATACCAGGTAATACATCACTTGAGTAATTTTCTTTTATACAGAAAATGTTTTTTGCTTTGCTCTGAAGAAATATTTAAATATCGAACTCATTATGCTTTAATTATCTTGAAATTGAACAAATCATATGATTGATGATTGTTTTTATTAGTTGTTTGCGGTTTTTTTACATTAACTTTTAAGTTTAGTGAAATTTTATTTATTGAACAATTCAGTTTTAATTAATTTTATTTCAGTATAAACTTAACTATATATTTTTATACCCACCTGAGCAAAGCTAAAATATATATAACTTTGAGAAATAAAATAACTTAATGGTTAATGTGGGTTGATATAACAATTCCTATTTTAAAATGTTGAAAAGGGGCGTGGCACCGCAATCTGAAATCTGGCATATAATACTTATACATGTGGGAGTTTCCCACGCTACGGCGCACTATGGCGTAAATGGGAAAAATTTGTCTCAAAGTCAAATTTGTAATGGTTTAGGCTACAGTTATCAAACAAATATGGTTCAATATTTTAATATTTCGTTGTTTGGCTATTTGACTTATTTTGGGTTCCAGTAGGAATTAAAAAGGTGGTGATTATTCCACTGTTGCGGCCCTACGTTTCGCTAGCCGTCCTAGTTTACTCAGGGACGAAGTCTATTTATTTTAAACAATAAAATATAAGAAATAATTACATTAGTTTGTCACCATTTTGAAATTATTTACATTAACAACAATGAGGTGTTACAAAACAAGAATTTTAGCTAAGTTCGATAAAGTTTACATTGGCCAATGAGAAACATCGGATATTGATAAAAATTTTAAAACTAAATATCGAAAAACATTTTCAAAAAAATCATTTTGAATAAACTAAAAGTTGCTGAATTAGAATTTGTAAAAAAAAAATATAGACTACAACAGGAATTTTCACCCTAAAGGTCGCTAAAATTTATGCGATGGAAGGGTTTTCAGTGCGTTTTATATGAGCGAACATTTAACTCGTTACAACTTAACCAAAAAATCTCCGACATTTTCGCTCCTATAAATTGCATCTAAAACGATGCCATATACTTTTTTGGTACTTTTTGCTAAAATTAATGTTGCAATATATATAGTTTTTTACATATACGAGTTCAACATCTTAAAATCTATAAAATACTAGAAGACCCGGCAGACGTTCTCCTGCCCTAAATTTGGCCTATCTGCATACATTTTAATAAGCTTTTCCCGTCTGACTATGCCCTCCTCCCCTCTTCACTTTTTACTAATCATTTTATTCACTCGTCCCTCCATCTTTTTCGCTTCATCTATCTCCATCTTCGCCTCATTCTATCTCTTTCTCAATCTCCTTCTCTCTTTTCTCTTCTCTCAATTTCTTCTCATTCTTCTGCATTCCTTATTGCCTGTCCCAGAGGGTGTTATGTATTTTATTCCAGTTCCAGTCCCAGTCTCACTCCGAGTCTCAGTCCCAGTCCCACTCCGAGTCTCAGTCCCAGTCTTAGCCCTAATCCCAGTCCCAGTCCGTCTCTGGATAATATATTACTCTGTACTAAAGCACTCATCAATAGCTTTCATTTGATATCCATATTGTATAAACACTGTCTAGGCATTCACTGGCCCACGTTTTGGCCTATATCTCGAGACCCTAGTCACCCAGGGGTATGAAAATTACCCTCTACACAACTAAAGACTATCCTGAATTAAAAAAAATGTCATAGTACCTCTGAATCGCGGGCCCACTCAGTAAGCGTTGGACTAGGAAACTTTCTTATGCTACGAACAATATACGTAGATGATTTACAAATATTTTCCATAAGTTATACATATCTACTTTACGACGACTTACGACTTACATTCTGTTTTGCAAAGTAGACGCTTAATGAACGATACCTGCGTTTGCGATATCGTCAGATCTTGTTACTCTGAAGCTTACGTTTTTTTAACATCCATCTTTGCGTTATTCGTCAACTGCACGAAAGTAATTGTCAAATTTGTTTTTGCCATTTAATTCTGACACTTTTTTTCGCTTTCGCAGCAGCATTGGAGAGAGAAAGTGCTGAAACAAGGCAAGAATCCAATGTTGTTGTTTAGATTATAATTTTGCCTGCCGCATTGCTAATCGTGCTATAAACAGATGGACGACGATTGTCTTAGACAAAATGGCATCAAGGGTAACGAGGTTGTTAAAGCTGATGTTCTGACGTACTGAAAACATAAATGCAATGCATGCTAGACGTATTGACAAGAAAAGTAGGATCAAAACTGTAGGTCAGAGATACTCCAATATCGAGGTGGCAACTGTCTTGGGAGTAGCAACTCTAGAGGCTGCAATTTAGAAAGAGACAGGAGACAGACATGTCAAAGGGACCTAACTCTAAGAGCTGAGCCTTAACAGACAGGCCTCGACTTTTGCTATTCCCGAGAAGATAAGCGCCACGGTGGAGCAGTCCCTGACTGTGGAGGTGATTAATTGTAATATGTGTACCAAAAAGGGGATATATGTAGAAAATAATCTAGGTAGCTTCATTCTCAAGGTAGTGAGAGAAGAACGTAGTAAGCCGTTACCAACATTTGATTTGGCAGAGTTGTGCAATGGCGTTGCGTTTATATCATTCCTTAAGGTGGCTTGAGGAGGTAGTGGATAGTGTCGCATGTTACCACGATACCAAAAGTCACAATACGGATCCAATGAACATGATTTTAGAAATTTTGCAGCCCTGAGTGTTCATTTGCGCCTTATTTGTTCATCATATGCAACTCGTGGTTTTCAAGCGAATCTCGACTTGGGCAGTATATTCCTGCAAGAGCTGCAACCTCATTTGCCAACTCATCTGCATTTCGTTACCATCTATGCAGGACACATTACTATGACGGATTGTGTGAGCTTAGTACCTGAATAGCCGCCTAACTTAAAATTTATATATTGATACGACTGAAGCTTAATATTTCTGCTGCTTTCGTCATGGCTACAACTTCTACTTAGAAGACACTACAGTGATCTGGATAGGGTCTACTTATTTCGGGATAAACATAGCAAACGGAAGGGATGTGTTAATATTTTGACACACTTGTATTCAATACATTTTAAATGGACCGAATGTCTCGATTTGGATGGCTTCTATACATCAAATAAATAATTTTTTTAATATCACCTCTTCATGCGGTTACAGCAAGGTAAAAATTATCACATATAAATTTCGATTCGATTGAAAACGGTCAAATTATGTAACAAAAGAGCTAAAATTAAGATTTCTTATTACTCTTGCTGGAACTAGCCGGTGCACAAGCACTGTCTATGTTGTTCCAAAAAGCTTTTACCACATTCGCATTTTATAAATGCAATTGTGTGCACGTCACTGATTTATATAGTTTCGGCACGAATACTGGCCAGTAGCCCGCTAACTAACATTATGTATACCGGTACACCATGTGGTATGAGTAACATTCGTAAAGAGTTTGGAATAAAGCCCGAGTTAAAGTTGACATAGTCGTAACGCCATAGTCATAACCTTATTTTTACTTATCCATATCAAATTATTGGTGCCTTAACCTAAAAATCTTGAAAATTTCATAAAAATGAAGAAAGCGCAAAAACTTACAAACATATACCACAAAAAATAAGTCTCTTAGTCAAAACGTATCCAAAACAATAAATAAAATCTACAAAAAGTTAATAAATTCTCCATCTCGAATATTTTTAGGTTATGGATATGGAGAAAAACCAAAAACCAATTGGTTGCCGGTATGGTTATGGCTTTAGCGCTATGTTATGGCACCATTAATCGAATACAATGATTTCCATAAGGTTGGTTCAGCTGTTTTATCTGTTTATGGTTAAGTCATCATTAACTGGCCCTTTACCTGTAATGAATTATATAGGGAGTTGAAAACTGATGCGCTGCTAGTGCATTTGGAGCAAATACTAGTCCTCTTATTATCTCCTTTGTAATACTTTCAACGGACAAATTTAATATGGCTATGTCCTTAGTGGTGGAAGTTGTCCCACGCTGCATTATCATTTCACCTTTGAGGTGTACCCCGAATACCGCAATTTTCTAAGAGGTAGGTGAAAACTAATCCGCTTTATGCAAAAAGCTAGATTTTATAAGAAATTGCACTTAATGAGTTATACGTGTCACATATTTAAAGTTGTGCTGGTGGAAGCCTAATCAAGGTATATATTGATGAATCTCTTTATATTCAAATAATTTGGATAAAACCAACGTACCTTGTAGTTTCAAATACACTAGCGTTACGTCATAGATGCTTGCACACGCCCGCCTTCCATGAAGGATATAACCTCTTCGTGGTAACATCTTACAATACTTCCACTAATAGGCTACCATGCACAAAATTTTTGTTTTTTACTTGTCCCGGTTTCGAATGCTTGCACTTGGAAGAAAGCAGTAGGCATAGGAAATTTTTCTTCGATTAAGTATTAAGAAGCATGGCACCTGCTAAACAATTTAAGTTTTTAAGATCATCCGTCTCCACTCCGAAGCTTACTACAGAATTTAGTTTTAAATTTGACTAATAGATTTTTATTATGGTACCTTATGGGATATGTTTCACTGAGAATGAGACCAGGGGCCAATCTGCATGTTAAAGGAAATCATACTAAGGTTTCGTTTATGGAAAAAAAAAAAATAAAAAAATACAGGAAATTAAGTCGAAAATTGTTTTAAATTTTCTCAGAGATTTCATACCTAACAGCACCACATTCCTTTTACTTATTTTTTTTTCATTTTATAGTCAATTTGCAACTCACTGCAATTTTTATAATTCATGCTTAACCACATTTTTTATAGTTCTCTCTCTTAATAAAGGTATTGGTACTCATTAAAAGCATGAACAATTTATAAAAAAGCATATTCCGCTTTGGTTTTTAGAAGATGTCATTATATGTAGGCTTCAGCGTCTTAAAAAAAAAAAAATAAAATACTCGTACTAGAGGTTTACGCGGATCACTTTATCGGCGGCTGCGGCGTAGGCGCTATTATATAACGGCGGCGTGGTCGGCGCGCCAGCATATGCCGGTGCTCTTACTTTAAAAAGCTTAATTTTCTATTTAAAAAAATAATATATAGGAAATGTTTTGTTTGTATGTATTTAAGGAAATCAACGTTTTGGCCATTTTGGAAAGATCCGGGGTTTTTGCCTCAAAATCTCGCAGATCGTTCAAAAATTTTGAGGAGTAGCTTCTTGCGGAGGGATTGTCCCTCGTTCACTTACTCCAGAGAAGCTTCGAACCTAACACCGGTCTGTGGAATTGGTACTGCTGCGTCTGCTGAAAAGAAATAGAGATACATAAAATGGTTACACTTTTGTCTGCATAGCTCGTTAAAGCGCAGTTTCACTTGGGGTTAACTGCTAATAACCGTCGAGAACACAATTTCTTTAAATTATTTGTGACTCCTTGGCGGTCACGCACAAAGGCGGATTACGGCTGCTATTAATGGTCTATTTATACTCATGACTCTTGTGGCACAGGGCGCCTTCAGTTTTTTCGTCTGTAAGAGCTACAATTCCCGATGTGCGAACAGTAGCAATCGCGACTACCTGTCGCTGCCACGCCTCCTGACCCTCACAACATATGCCAGCACAGAAGCCAAAGGACTGCGACTTCGAACTCATAACTTCCTCGACGTCACTTTCCTAGACTTTCTAACGGACGTTTTTGTAGCGCTATGCTGCCGAGCTACACTAGAGAATCACCTTGAAACATTAGAGAGTGCCTATTCGGCCAAGGATGCTGCCCTAAAAATCATAAGCAGCCTAAGTGGATGTCATTGCGTAACTCATTGGTGGAAATCGTATAATCCTCGGCGCATCTACATAATTAAAATTTTACAAGGACCCTGGATAACATTTTTAAAATGCAGACCAATTTTTGCAGACGTTTGTGTTCACAACATTGATTTCAATAGTCTTCTTTAAATCAAAACGATATTTTAGAATGAAAGTCGACCGATTTTAAGTTGAAAGGTGTTAACTGCTGTTTTCCGGCCCTATGGCATTAGAGCTCATTATGGATGACCGCGTAGCTTCAGACAAGTTCGACTGTCCATTACATTAGGGTAGTAGCATACATAGTCATTAGTTCGACTGTCTTGGGAAGAATTTTACTTCACCACTTTGAGTGTTCTTGCGAAGGACAAAAGCTCACGTGGTAAATATATGTGCCTCGTATTCACATTTGTAAAAGGGGCCGTAACGTGCAGGTGATATTTAAACTTGCTTGATAGGCTATAATCAACGTGATTCACACCAAGGGACTAGTTTTGGATAGGGCCGCCAACTTTAGGAAATGTCAAACCGGGAGACTTGGGTGTTGAAGGATGAAGTGTGAAAATCTAAATTAACATTTCAAACGCTATTGTATAGCTTCGCAAATAAACAACAGATGTTTGAATGTAAGCCCGAGTAATTTTTCAAACCCTTCTCACACGTACATATATCCTCAACTTAAGTATGAGATAAGAATCATTTCGAAGGGATGTTTATGCCCAAGACCCTACTAAAGGATTTTGCATCACTGATTTCTCTTATTCTTTCTGCCAATCGCAATATAGAATTAAAAAAAATCGGCACCTTTTTTGGGTAATTTGCTTTTTTTTTAACAACTTGAGGACAATTTGAAAAAAAACCGGCCGCCGACGTGCCGATATTTTTGACATTCGGCGGCGGCGTGCAAAAATTACAAAAATCGGCGGCGGCGGCGGCGTTTATCGGCGACGTATATCTCTAACTCGCATTTCTCAGTATTCGCAACGACCGTGGTGTGGTAGAAGCGTGCTTCGCCTACCACACCAAAGATCCTGGGTTCAAATGCCAAGCAAAGCAATATTAAAAATTTAGCACCAAGTTTTTTCAAGTAGAAAAGAGTTTTTTTAGCGGGCAGTGATTTAGCAAACGCTCCGTGTATATTTCTGGCATGAAAAGCTTCCCAGTGAAAACTCATCTGCCTTGCAGCCAAGTTTTTGGAATAACTAAAAGGAGCACGACGCAAATTCGCAAGAGAAACTCGGCCTGAAATCTCTTCGGAGAATATTACGCCTTGTATTTATTTTTAATATATTTATGATTATTATTGTAAGTATATATTACCACATTTCACTGCGTAAATGATATCTTGCGAAAAAATAAAATTAAAAGAAAAAATAGCGTCAGAGCTAAGGCGAAAAATATGAAAATACAAAACCATAAAAAACATAAAACTCTCATTAACTCTCGTAGTAAGTAAATCTTTTGATGTGGTTGTAAACATCTTTATTATTTTTATTGTCGACATTTTTATTATTTACATATTTTCCTGCTTTCAACTTTCTTAAAAAATAACGACAATATATATAAAACACAAGTTTGCATTTATGTACATTTAAGAAGTAAAGGTGTCTGAGTTCGGGTGTAACCGAACATTATATACTCAGCGTGAGCTTCAATTGCACATTTCATTTCAGATAAATTACTTTTTTACATAACACTTGGCACCGCCCGTTTAAAAAAAATGTCTCCCCATTTTCTCTTAAAATTAAACTTGATAAGCGAAATATCATTGATTCAAAACTATTTTTTGCTAAGTTATAGCTTATTATTCTAGTCTACGACCCTTTTAAACTTGTTTTATATCTAAGTTGCCTTGGTCTTTAACCGATCTCGTCCATTTTT
This sequence comes from Eurosta solidaginis, assembly GCF_040869045.1. NCBI lineage: Eukaryota > Metazoa > Arthropoda > Insecta > Diptera > Tephritidae > Eurosta > Eurosta solidaginis. The sequence continues at coordinate 356,452,749 of NC_090319.1, forward strand.
ACCAGGAATATTTTTTACTATAGTGAAAATTTGTGTTCCCACTTTTATTACGATCCGTTAATCTTCCTTCGAGTAATGACTCCCGAAACATAGAAAATTACTTAGCCATAAAATGGGCGGTGCCACACCCATTTAAAAAGATTTTAGTGTATTCCAATTTAAAGTTATAATTCAATTTAGAAAGTAAAATTCTATTGATACAAAGCTCTTTTTCGCTAAGATATAGCTTGCTATTTTCATCGACGACTCTTTTAAAAATCCTTTGTATAAAAGTGGGCGTGATCTTTAACCGATCTCTTCCATTTTTTCTAGAAATATTTCCTGCTATAGAGAAAATCTTTGGCGTGATCCTTAGGCGATTTCGTTAATTTTCCTTCAAAGCATTCCTTAGAGTAAATGCAACTTCTCTGCCGAATTTTGTTACGACAGGGTTAACGAATTTTGGTTTATAATTAATAATATTTGTAAAATTGATTTTATGTTTTCAAATTTTTATCAAAAGTCTCAATATCAGTCCACACGTCAAATTTCAATATTCTAGGTGTATTATTTACAAAATAACCAGGTTTTTGTGTTTTCCAAAATGTTACATATATAAAAAGTGGGCGTGGTTATCATTTGATTTCGCTCATTTTCGATACCAATCTATTCTGGGTCCAGATCAGCTCGTGTACCAAATTTGGTGAAGATATCTCAATATCTACTCAAGTTATCGTGTTAACAGGCAGACGGACGGACGGACGGACGGACGGATATGGCGCAATCAAATTTTTTTTTGACGCTGATGATTTTGATATATGGAAGTGTATATATATATCTCGATTCTTTTATACCTGTACAATCAACCGTTATCCAATCAAAGTTAATATACTCTGTGTGCAAAGCACGCTGAGTATAAAAGAGTTTATAATTATGTATGCCTGACTGGGTTTGTCACAAGGCAACCGAATTGCCTACGACGAAAAATGAATGAAATGAATAAAAAAAAAAAAAATTATGCCAGGTAAATAAAATTGATTTGTGGATCGCTGGGTATATGCAAACGAATAAGTTGTAATTTAAATCAAAGGAAATTTTAATCACTTCTTTATTCAAAATAAAGCAAGAAAAAACTGTCAATCGGTAGTGTATTCCAATTTTTCGTGTAGAGCAAATACAGAGCTCAAAAATAAAAATTTGAAGAAAACTGTAAGGTATGTGATGGTTTTAGGCATACTTGACTGCCTCTGGAGTTGGCAAAATAACTTCCTTTGATGGCACAATGGGCCATCATTTGTAATTAACCTTACCAAAAGATAATTTGTTGCAAAAGTGCTAGGGGTTTAGGTGCCGATGATCGATTTCGCAATTACCAAGACAAAGACCCTTAACACAAATCAGGCATTGTGCGGCCATGGGTAATATGGAACAGTCCATACCTCATGGGTTCACTTTCACAATCTCTCGCTTTAAATGTCTTGAAAGTTTGTAGTCATTTTTGGACTCGGCTAGACGGCAAAAGCAGATTAATAAGATTAGCGATTTAAAAACTAGTCTCGTCGAAGAATGGCAGAAGATACCACGCGAAGCCACTCAAAAATGAATTACTTCTATGGAAAATCGTCCTGAAGATTTTATTTAACAAAACGGAGGTCATACGAGGTACTAAACTAAATAACAAACTAATTTTTCTAAGGCAGGGGGCGGTGCGCAAAATGAGCTGTCACCTTAGTTTTTGAAACAATTTCAGTTTTAATTAAATAATTAGCACAAACGTGTAAATACATAAAAACTAAGTATTTGTTCAAATAAAAGCATATTTTTATTAAAATTGTGCATTCGAATTTTGTTGACACCGTCAATTTCCTTTATATATAGCTCAACAATTTTGTTCTGTAGCTGCACTAAATAAGATGTGAGCCACTGTATTTTATTTTGCTTAAAAATTTCTATATTCAAATTTCATAAATAACAGGGACCTTCATTATTTTGCTTATATCTGTAAAAACTTTGACTAGGTATAACAAAGAAGCACTATTTTTTCTTTCAATTAAAACAGGCTTAATTTCTTCATTCCTCGTATTCTAAGGAAAAATTCCTGGTGAGTTTTTTCACTTCTCCCTTTCCTCCTATTCTGAACAATGTTCGAAAAAGCGGAAACCGGTTATGGGAGAAAAGTATGTATTATGAATGTGAGGGAGATGGAGTTTTCTCTGCCATGTCATAGGAGTTTTTTCACTAGTTAAATTAAAGGAATGCATCAAAGTCGTTAAAGGAAATTGTTTATTTTAAGAAAGAACACTTATTTCTAAAAATTTGTGCTAAAATATGTATTTACATTCTACCACAATATCCTCACAGTTAATACAACAACAACCACAATATTCTTTATTTTAAGTCGAAAAATATATCATAAGCAACGGAAGAGCTCTTCGCATATTTGATGCAGCCATCCAGAAATTGCGCAAGGAGTTTTTAAGAAGGCTTAAATAGATTTTGGCATATGACGAAAGGCGAACTCAACTCGACTTGGCCGCCACAAAATTGCATTGCAGAATGAATTCAGGCAACTACGGCGGATTTGTGTTATCCCGCCGGTCTTCTTCTTATGCTCCTCTGTTGATGTTGCTGTGGCACCAATTCATTACCCATTTCAGTGAATACCACATGTAATGCAATAATGTGCATTGTTTATACCTTATTTCTTAATTTCAAACAAATTGGCAACAATAATTAAACTTTACAATTTTTTAAACAAAATAAGAAATGCGCAATGAAATTTCAATTGACAAAACAGCTGATTTCGAAAATTCGAAATTCCTATTTCCCAATTATTCTTCTCCCTAGGAGAAAAGAATTGGAGAAATTTTTCCGCGGAAATAAAAAAATCCACGAGAACAAAATTCCGCGAAAATATTTAGAATTGGTCTGAATAAGTCCTGATCTCGTACACAAAAAAGTATTTCCTGAATATATTCCCAAGCTTTCTTACATGTAGTGGATTCTTATAGCCGAGTTAAAATTTGGTGACATCTTGACATCTGTGTCAATTCAAGTTTACAATAATTCTTTTGTTACGCTCAACCGCCACAAAGCGTTAAGATAAATCAAAGTTTATTTTTTCGGCAAACCATATTCTTTCTTTTCTGCGATTGTGAGTTGAGAAAATAAGCATACTTTCTTGTCTTACCTTTTTTTAAAGTATTAAGAGAAAACATCCATCACAGTTTGGGGAAAATCCTGAAGTAAATATATGCAGAGGCGAATATAATTATTATTGTGCTTCATGGCTTTTATACTACTTTATGTAAGGTTAGGCTGAATTGTCGTTAGTGAAGACCTCACGAAGGCTGCAAGAGTTCATAGCATAGCTCTACCATAACTTTGATCAACGACCACCTGAAAACCCTATTAAAAATCAGGATCTATATTTAAAAATAACTCCATCCTCTTGGCAAATACTAGAACTATTTGCTTTCGATAACCAAGAAAGCATTGGGATCTTCCAAAATGAGTTTGCTTCAATGAAACCTGAACGGTTCACAAAAAATATAGAAATGAAATGGTCTTGTCGTTGCACTAGAGCCAAGGCTATGTCAGGATTTTTCAAGACGTGCCTAAAGTGATTTAAGAGTTATTAAATTCTCACATTTTTTATTTTTTTCTGTCCAAAGAGATCAAACGTTACTTTAGTTGATCTGCATGACTTTTAAAATGTTTTTTGTCTTACTCGCCCTTCCCGCCATTTCAATATATTTCTCTTCCATACACCCCTTTCTTAAGCTCCTTCTTATCTTAACTTCTTCGCTCCCAATATCTCTATATCATCACCTTAATCAAATATTGTTTTATTTATTTTTCCGTTTCTCCTCTAGCTCCTTTTTAATCTTAAATTGCGCTTCCAAAAAACTATCGAATACAGGCGAATTGCACATCACGGCACCCGAAATTTTTTTTTTTCATAAACCGATGCTTAGTCCTATATCGGGAAAAATATTGTCTTAACTACCTCATAATGTAGGCAAGAATCTATCAATGATATCTCTCGCAAAAGCCGTGGTTTATTTGCCGAAAAGAATTTGAAGGGAAGAGTCTCCAGCTGTCTATACAGCTATCTTGAAACTCTTAATGAAATAGGCTGAGTGAAGTCGGAAAATATAGACTTAAGTTTGTCTTCACAAATCTGCATAACAAGTCTTAAATATAAATATTTATGTTATTTTATGTCAATGTTTTAATAGAAGAATATGTTCCAAAATGTTATAGCTGACCGCGTGTTTCAGCGTTCGGTTCTCAGCGAACACACACACAAAATCGACTAGAAACCCATTATTTTTGCTTAAGTAGTTTCTGTTATTTTAGAAAGGAGTCCACAGTTTTTTCCATTTCTGTTCGGAGTCGTTACAATAATAACCACTAAGCGATTTTATGGTATGAGATGTTATGTTTTTGTGTGTTTATGTTTATGTTTATGTTTACGATAATTTTTATTTTTATGTTTATGTTTATGTTTATGTTTGTGTTTATGTTTATGTTTATGTTTGTGTTTATGTTTATGTTTATGTTTATGTTTATGTTTATGTTTATGTTTATGTTTATGTTTATGTTTATGTTTATGTTTATGTTTATGTTTATGTTTATGTTTATGTTTATGCTTATGTTTATGTTTATGTTTATGTTTATGTTTATGTTTATGTTTATGTTTATGTTTATGTTTATGTTTATGTTCATGTTTATGTTTATGCTTATGTTTATGTTTATGCTTATGTTTATGTTTTCGTTTATGTTTATGTTTATGTGTATGTTTATGTTTATGTTTATGTTTATGTTTATGTTTATGTTTATGTTTATGTTTATGTTTATGTTTATGTTAATGTTTATGTTTATGTTTATGTTTATACTTTTTGCCCATCGATACAATAATAACCACTAAGCGATTTTATGGTATGAGATGTTATGTTTTTGTGTGTTTATGTTTATGTTTATGTTTACGATAATTTTTATTTTTATGTTTATGTTTATGTTTATGTTTGTGTTTATGTTTATGTTTATGTTTGTGTTTATGTTTATGTTTATGTCTATGTGTATGTTTATGTTTTATGTTTTATGTTTATGTTTATGTTTTTGTTTATGTTTATGTTTATGTTTATGTTTATGTTTATGTTTATGCTTATGTTTATGTTTATGTTTATGTTTATGTTTATGTTTATGTTTATGTTTATGTTTATGTTTATGTTCATGTTTATGTTTATGCTTATGTTTATGTTTATGCTTATGTTTATGTTTTCGTTTATGTTTATGTTTATGTGTATGTTTATGTTTATGTTTATGTTTATGTTTATGTTTATGTTTATGTTTATGTTTATGTTTATGTTTATGTTTATGTTAATGTTTATGTTTATGTTTATGTTTATACTTTTTGCCCATCGATACACTCAATATTTAACTGAACGAAAATAATGACTTAATTGTTGAGCTATTTTTGCTTTTCACAGCTGGGTATAACTTTATTTACTATACAGTTTTACTCCCATTCAGGCCCCTTATTCTTTTTTTCTTATTTAACAAATACAAATTTACACAAAAGCTCTTAAGATATTTCGGTATGCAATGCTCTTAAATCAGGGATCAGCCAAGGAAGAAATACGTTAATGAGTTTACATGACAAATAACCTGCGGACCTCACTCCCTCTAAGCACAAAATATCTTTGCAACCAAGTTGTGTGTGGGGGCAAAGCCATGTTTTTGAAGAAATGTTGTTGCTATTGTATGTTTTTTATATTTTATGCGTGTTTTTTTTTCTTCATATAAAATAATATGCCATAAATCGTGTTTAACTTCCAGATTAGTGCGTAAGTACGTTCTTGGGAGTTCACACAAAAGCCTGAAACATTTTTCTTAAAGAATTTTCATTATATCACTAGATTAATTGAGGTATCTGGCGGCAAAAAACTCATTATGCGAGATTTGCGAAAATGATCATTAAAAGATGACTTTAGTTAATACAAATGGTACAGGAGAAAAAAAGAAAAAAGATAAATGAAATGAAGAATTTTAAAATGAGTAGAATGCGCACATAAAATGTTGATTACTTTTTGTGCAAATCATTTCAAAACTTTTAGTTGGTTGTGTGTTTGCATAATTGTCATAATGGGCACTCAATTTTAGCATATACATTAAGTACTTTTTTTAAAATGGTGTAACTTATTCAGGTTTCCCTCATGTTATATGGCGCTAATAACTAAAGCCCTCCCAAAATGTTGATTACTTTCAAGTAACGCCTTAACCCTTCTGCTATGTTAGGAAAAAATTACACGTTTGATGTTTTGGGTCAATTTGACACACTCATGAAAGTTCACCGCTAATACAATTTTCTTCAGTAAAACTTCATACAGTTTCATGGGAATGCATTTATTTTTTTCTTAAATAAAACATTGTAAATAAATAAATAAAAGATAAATAAATGTATACATAGATGTTTTAGCGGCAGTTTTTGCACACTAAGCTGCTATGTTCCTTGCAAACAAATTTTTAGCACCTGGTGCATACCGTTGAATATTTATTTGAATTTTTTGTGTGATTGCAGAAGAAACAACGTTGACGTTTTTTAGCAGATTCATTCGTGGGAGCATCACGCGAAGACAAGGCCGCTTACGTGGATTTATAATTCTCTTGCATATTTTTGACAATATTCTTCGCGGAATTTCCATGTGGCATTCTCTCTCTACGGACGATATGTGGCTGAATCATTTGCTTTGCAATTTCTTCTAGAAATATTCTGCGTTTATAAAGCTTTTTAGAGTTCCAAGATGGGTTTAATTCTGTCCAAATAACATATGCATTGTATGCCGATATATCTATCATATTTGAAAACAACGCAACTGGCCAACGTTTGGTCTGACGTTTGCACGTATAATTCCCTACTAGCTGATCAAGTGCATCCACACCAGCTTTAGTTTTATTGTAGTGTAATGTTATTTCAAGTTTTTTTTTTTTATTTCATCACTTACAAATGCTGAATGGTGGAGGGGACTCAATGCAACTACAAAATTATATTTTTTATGGACGTACGACACAATAGTAACATTTTCCGTGAATAGAAATTGACTATGAAAAACGTTATTTTTTTTAACGTCGATAATTTTTTTTCGGCACAAAAGCTTTGTTCTTTCTCACAGTTCCCAGCAAAGTAATATTTCGGCGAAGTAAATTCATTGCGAGCTTGTACGTGGTAAAAAAATTATCGAATGTTATAGTGTGACCCTTGGGAAGAGCTTCTGATAGGGAAAGAACAACACGTTCGCCTAAAGAAAGGAAAGATAAGATGGTATAGTTTATATGTGGATATCACAAAACCGTTTATATAAATCTAATTTAAGTTCATGATAGGCATTAGCTTGGTTCCTTTCTGGTTCTGTATTTCTTGTTCGTCCTAAATAAACTTCCATGTTCCAGGCATACTTGCTTGTTGCATCACATAGAGCCCATATTTTTAAGCCGTATTTCGCGGGCTTTGACGGAATGTATTGTCTGAAGCCGCAACGACCACGAAAAGGCACTAACTGCTCATCGATTGTTACATTTTCGTGTAGATGATAAAATGTTTTAGCTGGCGATTCCATTGATCCCAAACATTTCTTAATGGAGCTAGCTTATCGCGTTGCCTTCTTTCTTCCCTATCTTGAGTCGAGTCGAAACGAAGGCACATTGATATGTTCACGAAATTTTCCACACTCATTGTTGCCGGAAAATTGGTCTGCAATTGTTTTCAACCCACAAATGAAGTAGGATTTCACAGTGTGATTTGAACACTACAGCCAATATTTGTAATACTAGGTATGGTTCCAATTCTCTCAGATCTATGAGTCTCCATTTGTCTCCAAAACGTTGCAATCCTTTGGCATTGCTCATTTCAATAATCGTGTTTTTATACTCGAAGGAATAAATATATCAAACGATGATTTGATGTCTGTAACAATAGAAATAGCACGCTTGATGGCCTAGGCGAATGAGATAAAATCTGTTTACCAGGATTCTTCCTTTTGAAATTGAAAGTGGTTGATCATACCAAAGAACACTTTTAGCATTTGATAAATTAGTTCCTAGGTTGACTTCTTCTGTCGCAATACAATCCTCAAGCACAATATCTTCTTCGGTGTCGCTGGAAAAAATGTTTGAATCTTCGGCTTCTTCTTCTGGTATGGGTACAAAATCTTCATCATCATCACTGTCGTCAAAACAGTCCTCCTCATCATCACTTATAATTTCTTCAGTACTTAGTATCTTTTCATGAAAAGCGAATTTTCATAAAAATAAATTATAGCAACAAATGAAAAGAATGTGACTTACCTTCTTTCTCTCAGACATTATGTAAAATCTTCCTACAATTATTTTTTATAAAAAATATAGAAGCTTCTCTTTGTATGAAAACAAAATTTTAACTGAGTGATGTGGAAATTGCTCTTTTCATAAAACGGGGATGCCCAATTTTCGTAATACTTTCGAAGCTATCGATGATCGATAGAAATAGGGCTGGCAATGGTAAAATAATATAAGTTCACCATGGTGCTGGCCAAAATTATCTAATAAATAATATTCATTAATTTTTGATCGAAATATGCAATGAGATATGGCAAAAGTAAACTAAAGCACTAGGTGGGTCAAATTGAGCCACCAACACAATAAGTGTGACAAAAACATATTTAGAACTTTCTGGTAATAATAAAAACTATATATTTTGCAATTAGCATGTTAACCTGTTCTACTTGATGCAGTAACAAATGCAAAAAGAATCACCACGATTCGATAAGATAAACCTAGGAATTTCGTTAGATTTTACTTAAAATTGGGTCAAATTGACCCAAACATAGCAGAAGGGTTAAAGTGTGTGGACGAAAGTCTCGCCATTATGAGCATAAGGTAAAATTCGTTATTATATCATTTATCTGCACCCACTCAGCGTAGGAATAGAAGTACGATGTGGAGAATGGTGAGACTGGATTACATACACGAGCGCTGCCTCTACCTTAAAAAAAAGTCGTGCTTGGCGACTTTAGTGCCAGGGTGGGAAAACATGGAGTAACTGGCTCACGCGCCAGTCTCTGTATGGCTAGAAGCGTGCAATATTAAACACAAGAAAAACAAGGCGTCGAGGAGCTGACTAGGAGAGCATATGTCATTCCTACGATATGCAAGATAATTGGTAGCATACCCTTAAAGCACCACGTACCATCGCCGAAAAAATTATATTTTATAGCGAATCATAATTTATAGCGAATTTTATAATGGCGAATCATCGTCCCCATCAGCTACTTACTCCAAACTGGAAAAGTAAGGACTGATCGTTAATGGGTATAAATCGAAGCTCCTGCTGTCATCAATCAGCCTAACTGCTATTATTTCCAACTTGTAAATAACTTGCTTTAGGAACCAGCATTAAAATAAACAACAACGACAACTTAAAGGTCCAGCGAAGAATCACTTTTATTAACAAATGCTATTTCAGAATAAGGAGGCTATTGATTACAGATTACAGATTACACAGCCCTCTCTCAGCAAACGAAAAAATCAGGAATCTAGTTCTATATGTCACTTATCGTATCAATTCTGCTGTATGGTGCAGAAGCATGCTTGCTGACAAACACAGATGAAACAGCTCTGCGGCTGTTCGAGAGAAAAGTTCTTCGAAAGATTTGCGAACCTCTACGCAGTGGTTATGGTAAATACCGACGAATATTTATGGATGAGCTGTACGAAGTTTATGCAGACATCAACGTATAAATAAAATACCAGGCGCAATAATCTCCTTTTTCATTTTATCTACAAATCGGCCAGACGGCACCTACATGTTTTACGCCGATTCTGAACGGTGTCTGCAAAAAAGATGAGTTTTCGCTGAGCAGCTTTTCATGGCATAATTGCACTGCCGATGGGCTATCCTGCTTTGGAAACACTTTTTTCCTATTTGAAAACTTATTTCTAAATTTTTGATGTCGCTTCGTCTAGGAATTGAACCCAGCATCTTCGGTGTGATAGGCGGAGCACGCTAACACCACACCACGGCGGTCGCCAAGACGTAGGCCAGCGAATTACAACACTGCAATTACGCTGCCTATGTTATGTATAGCGAATGAAAAGTAATGATCCAATTCAGTTGGTATTCTTATAAGAACCCGCCCAAGAAAGCAGATGTAGATGGCGACCACGATCTACTCGGAGGACCATATTTGCATTTAGCTCTGATATAAGGCGACTAACGCGACTTTTTAGATAGACAAAACCATTTAAACGTTAAAGTTCCAATTGAGTAAGTTAGTAAGATATATACTAGGGTGTGCCGAAAAAAGTGAGAATGGAAATGGAAGTAGTGTACGTGAATAATAAGAACAATTAAGCACGGAACTATCGGGACGGGCTGTGCCGAAGACTTCATAGCTTTCATGAATGGGGCTGAACAATAATCTTGTCCCATTCGTAATATCCAAGTAATCGTCTGTAAAAGATACGAAATATATAGTGAACAGATCTACTTACCTAAGCGAGTTTTAAGATAAATATAAAAAAAAACAAGTAAGGAAGTTTAAGTTCGGGTGTAACCGAACATTACATACTCAGTTGAGAGCTATGGTGACAACATAAGGGAAAATAACCATGTAGGAAAATGAACCGAGGGAAACCCTGGAATATGTTTATATGACATGTGTATCAAATGAAAGGCATTAAAAAGTATTTTATGAGGGAGTGGGCCATATTTCTATAGGTGGACGCCATTTAGGGATATAGCCATAAAGGTGGATCAGGGTTGACTCTAGAATGCGTTTGTATGATATGGGTATCAAATCAAAGGTATTAATGAGTGTTTTAAAAGGGATTAATCCTTAGTTCCATAGGTCGACGCCGTTTCGAGATATTGCCACAAAGGTGGAGCAGGGGTGACCCTAGAATTTGTTTGTACAATATGGGCATCAAACGAATGGTGTTAATGAGTATTTTAAAAGGGAGTGGGCCTTAGTTCTATAAGTCGATGCCGTTTCGAAATATCGCCATAAAGGTGGACCAGGGGTGACTCTAGAATGTGTTTGTACGATATGGGTATAAAATTAAAGGTATTAATGAGAGTTTTAAAAGGGAGTGGTGGTAGTTATATATGTGAAGGCGTTTTCCAGATATCGACCAAAATGTGGACCAGGGTGACCCAGAACATCATCTGTTGGATACCGCTAATTTATTTATATATGTAATATCTGCCAAGATTTTAAGGGTTTTTTATTTCGCCCTCCAGAGCATTTTCATTTTCTTCTACTTAATATGGTAGGTGTTACAACCATTTTATAAAGTTCTTTCTAAAGTTATATTTCGCGTCAATAAAACAATCCAATTACCTTACCATATTTCATCCTTTTTTTCGTATTTGGTATAGGATTATGGTTTTTTTTTCATATTTCGTAATTTTCGATATCGAAAAAGTGGGCGTGGTCATAGTCGGATTTCGTTCATTTTTCATACCAAGATAAAGTGAGTTCAAGTAAGCACGTGAACTAAGTTCATTAAAGATATGTCGATTTTTGCTCAAGTTATAGTGTTAACGGCCATGCGGAAGGACAGACGGACGACTGTGTATAAAAAATGGGCGCGACATCAACCGATTTCGCCCATTTTCACAAAAAACAGTTACCGTCAAAAAATCTATACCCCCACCAAATTTCAAAAGGATTGGTTAATTTTTGTTCGACTTATGGCGTTAAAATTATCCTAGACAAATTAAATGGAAAAGGGCGGAGCCACGCTCATTTTGAAATTTTCTTTTATTTTCGTATTTTGTTGCACCATATCATTACTGCAGTTGAATGTTGACATAATTTACTTATATAATGTAAAGATATTAAATTTTTTGTTAAAATTTTACTTTAAAAAAAAATTTTTTTTAAAAGTGGGCGTGGTCCTTCTCCGATTTTGTTAATTTTTATTACGCGTACATACAGTAATAGGAGTAACGTTCCTGCCAAATTTCATTATGATATCTTCAACGGTTGCCAAATTACAGCTTGCAAATATTTTAAATTACCTTCTTTTAAAAGTGGGCGGCGCCACGCCCATTGTCCAAAATTTTACTAATTTTCTATTCTGCGTCGCAAGTTAAACCCATCTACTAAGTTTCGTCGCTTTATCTGTCTCTTGTAATGAATTATCGCACTTTTTCGGTTTTTCGAAATTTTCGATATCGAAAAAGTGGGCGTGGTTATAGTCCGATATCGTTCATTTTAAATAGCGATCTGAGATGAGTGCTCAGGAACCTACATACCAAATTTCATCAAGATACCTCAAAATTTACTCAAGTTATCGTGTTAACGGACGGACGGACGGACGGACGGACGGACATGGCTCAATCAAATTTTTTTTCGATCCTGATTATTTTGATATATGGAAGTCTATATCTATTTCGATTCCTTTATATATGTACAACCAACCGTTATCCAATCAAACTTAATATACTCTGTGAGCTCTGCTCAACTGAGTATAAAAAAAAATAGGTGGGTAGTTTGTGTGAGGATGCAAAGTTTCACGTTTTTTGTGGTCTGCATGAAAAAACTATGACCACGAATCACTTATTTCAACAATATATTACGTAAGCGTAAGTATTTGATGAAATGTGATTAAATTTGATGCTTCTAGCTGTTAAAATGGGGCAGAAATTGTGAAAAGTTTCTTATCTGAACAATCGGTTGTATGAGATATATACTGTATATAGCACCGAAATCTATGATTTTTTTCAGACAACAATATGTGCTATATACGTATGCGTTCGGTGAAGTTTGAAGCTTCTAGCTATTAAAATGGGGCAGCTTCTAAAAGCTTCTTACCTGAAAAATCAGTTGTGGGGATATATGCTATATATATGACCGATCTCATCCATTTTTTCAAACAATAATATGTGCAATTTACAAAAGCAATTGGTGAAGTTCGAAGCTTCAATCTGATAAATTGAGGAAGATATGACAAAAATCCTCTTTTCTGAAAAATCGGTTCTATGGAGGATATATGCAATGGTAGATCCGGCCGGTTCCGACAAATGTCTAATCGGACACCCAAATACATCCGCTCACCAAATTTCATCAAGATATCTCAAAAATTGAGGGACTAGTTTGCATACAAACAGACAGACGGACAGACGGACATGGTCAAATCAACTCAGCTCTTAATCCTGATAATTTCAGTATATTTAATGGTGGCTCTATCTATTTGCCTTTAAGGACTTACAATTTTGGGATTCGTGACGAAATTAATATAACATTTCATATTCATGAAAGGTAAAAAATTGAAGATAAAGTGGAAGGAAACATAGCCAAAAGGGGAATCGATGCTCAATTTTGAAATGTAGGTAACTTTTGATATATTGCACATAGAGTATATAAGACCAAAATAAACTCTAGCTGAAATAATTAAATGCAACTAACAACTCTGGTTTCCAGATTTTTTTGTGGTGCCATCAGTGTCAGCCGCAGATTACCAGACCACTGTTTCATGAAGAAGTATATCTTAAGCAACCACCCCATGCAGACTTAGCATAAGCTTTGGCGAGCTTCTAGTGCTTATCAATGACATCACGTTATCTGCCTATACTTTCTTATAAAGGCATTTATATGTCTTCTCCTCAGTAGTGTAATCGACTTGGCGAGGATTTTCTTACGCAAAGTTATAACTTTTAACTTGTCGTATGAAGGGTGTTTGTCCTGTGGATATGTATATCCTTGTGGAAAATAAATACTGCAACCTGTGGACGCATGAATGTAAGTTAAGCATATGTCATATTTTAACAGTTAGCTCTTATTGTGAGTACATAACCTTTGTGGCAAAACGGAGACCTTCACGCTTGATTGTGCTAATACTCGATGGCCACAAAAGGGAGCTTACAGCTTTGCGAGTATGATATGCCTCTGTGGCTGGAGTTATTGAAAAATGACTAAGTATAGTTTCACAAATCCGTGTTGTAAACAAAGAATGAGCACAAAAGTAATACAATGTTTACCTAACAAATATTGTACGATATTTACAAAATGAATTCAATGCTTGAAAAGCTTCGAGAATGCAAAAAGTCATATTTTAAGTAATGATAACTCTGTATGTTTTTATGTATATGCGGATTGTTTCTAAAGCAGACGAAGGTTTATGACTTTTCAACTTAGAAAGCATAACGCTTTTGTTTTCCATACGTTTTCTTAAGGCTTTACCTGCAGCCAAGCTGATTAACGAATATACATTTACCTTAAGCAATTTTAGTGTCAGCAAAGGCAAAAAGAAGTTTTGCAGAGCCTGAAGCAAATCACTGCTCTGCCCTACACCTTTGTATATATGTATATAGTCTTATATGCGAATGTTCATTTGTATGCATGAACACGTTTTAGTGTGTCCTTTTATACATGCATATATACACGCACACGCACATATAAATATCTAAACATTTTAGCGTAGTTCATGTTTCATATTACCATTAGGCTTAGGCAGTCTTCTACCTTTTCTTCATTAATTCTTTCATATTTCAAATAGAACAAGAACCTTTTGTTGTTTTTGTAGTTTATGTAGCTGCCTGAGGTGTGTTATCTTTACTTCAACTTATAACACGTGTAAATGAAGGCTCTTTTGGCTTGTTGACATTAATGTTACATTTTGTTTGTGTGTTGTTGTTGTTTATTTTTTTTAGGCTTCCGGTTAGTCACATTGAGCATTTAAAAGGATTCTTGACTTTTAGTTGCTTATGCATAGACTTTTAAGACGATTGTCTTGTGTACTGTGAAATGTATGTGACATTTTATCTTTTAGTTCAAAGGATCGCGTATGTAAATATATAATTATTAGTATACATATTTACTCGAAAGGCTGAATATTTGAATGGTCAAAGCATATAGAGGTGAATAGCTTAAATATCTTGTTTTTATTTACTTTGGGGCTTGTTAAATTTGTTTGGTATATATTATTGTTTTAGTTAAATTTTTTCCCCGCAATTTGATATTTTGAAAGTAAACCTGAGGGGAGAGCGTGTATGTAGTTTGGATTTTGCTCTAGCAGTGAACTTTTTTAAATTTCATCATCATCCATCAGCCAGCTATCCCTGTTCCGCGATAACTGACGCCATTTCAGAGTGCCGAGGGAGGTCAAATCTTCCTCCACATGCCTCTGCCAATTCAGTGAAGGTCTCCCACTTTCTCTGCATCCAACAAACTGCGGTGTTGACTGGATTACTTTCTTGGCCGGAGTATTCTCGTTTATTCTCCCCAGCTCATTTACACTCAAGAACCTGGCACCACTAATTGAGTTGTTTCAAGTATGGAAGACTGCTGTTCGGCTTAGAGTTGGAGTGTAAATCTAAAACTTTTTTGTACTACAAAAATGATGAAACTGAGGTTTTGAAGAAAAAGAGTGAGTAGAACTTGGGTTCAATTTTAAATCAGAGAAGATGTTGCGCTTTTTATAAAAACAAGGCTCGTTTCGAGTAAAAGTTCTCTGGTTCAGAGGTGCGCCCACTGAGCTATCACAACTGTTTAACGCTTAATATCAGGTACGTGTACCGGATAAAAAACCTTATGGTTCGGCGGTTTCAATCATTTTTCGTTTACTTTTGGCTTGTTTTATCGCAGCGGTTGTTTTGGTTCTTTGAACAAGTGTTTTGTTTCGGTTCAGTGGTTCGGATATACATATAAAAAATGTACGTATGCATACTCTATATTTCACTTTTCCTCATTAATAATCTAAAAACTATTTGTGTCAAAACATAATATTATACATGCATACATATCCTGTGTGGAAGTAAGTATATACCCTTCCTGCAGCGAAAATGAGAGATAGTCACGCAAGGCACTAGTTACGCACTACATGACTACCTCTGAACTGGTACTACTTGGATGCAAATTGATAGCCACACTTGTGGCAACGGACCTTAAGGCTGAGCTATATGAATTCAAATTAGATAATTACTCAAAGGCAGCAATTATTTCAGAATCACCTTCGACTGAACCTGCAAAAATGCTTTAAAATGGTCTGCAAAGAGGGACAATTGCCATTTCGTAAGACATTACAATGTTAAAAGTTTAAGTTGAAATCACTTCTGGAGAACAGAATAAGACTTAGCGCCATCACGTAATAAGATAGGTCTGCAGTATAACGGAACTAATGCAGTATGGTGCAGAGAAGTGATACAAAATTCTAGTTCACAACCAGACCTGAAGTACCAAAGGAGAACTAGTTCGATAATGGATAGCCCTTAAACGGTACAATAGAAAAGGTAATGCAGTGTAAACAATTTTCACCGTCTAGCGCATAACCATGTTAAACTCGCCAGATGAAAGCATTTAAATGATTGAGAACAAACTTGTGATGATCCCGAATGCACTATACGTACACCAGCTCAGTACTATACATTTTCTCTATACACAGCAGAATGAGTTGTGGTTAAGGATACTAGCAAGAAGTCTCCATATAGATTTCCTCGTAGGTCCGAAAAAATAGATTTAGAGAAAGGGAAAAAGTCCATATACTGAAACCTGGATTAAAGAAAAATCAAAAGAACTTTGGCCATTTCAGTCATCTCTTTATCAAAAATAGTGTAGAAATGAGATAAACTGAATTAAGCAAGGAAACAAATACAAGAAGGATAGCTTAATGGTTAAGGCAACTGCAGTTTCATCGTGTGATTCGCAATATCGGTGAAACCTTTGATAACATTACTAAATTGTCTGATGATGATTACGTGCCGGTTTTCGAAATGGTACCATCGCAATATGCCAGTAAATATTTCTTTCTTTCTTTCCAGTTTCTCTTAGAAAAACATAATAGTTGAATATTCAATTATTATAAGCCGGTGTTAAGCTCATGAATTCTTAAATAATAAGTTTACCAAAAAGTTGAAAATATTAATATTATTCGGAATCCCACAGTGTGCCTGAAGCAAGTTTAATTGAAGGGTCAAAGTAAACCCATTTCGCGGATTCTTATTTTATGGACCAAACTAAGTCAAAATCCAAAATTTAAGCTTTTTCTACCGAGCCGTTTTTGAGAACATTCGATTTAAATTTTGAAAATAGCAAAAAATCAGTACTAACTTTTTTGATCTTTTTTGATTTGTGGTCCGATTTGGCTCATATTTGGAACACATAATACATACAAGAATAGAAATCGACCTATGCAAAAAAATTGCAGCTAGGTGGCGCATGGATCGAGATATTCACAAAAATCCTATTTGTGATCCGATTTGGCTCCTATTTGAAACACATTATACATACATGAATAGAAAACGGCCTGCGAAAAAAAATAGCCGCTAGGTGGCGCAAAGATCCAGATATTTAAAATTTTCGATACGGTTTTTGTGAATATATCGATCCTTGTGCCACCTAGCTGTGATTTTTTTCATAAGTCGATTTTGTTTCAAATATGAACCAAATCGGACCACAAATCAAAAAAGATCAAAAAAGTTAGTACTGATTTTTTGCTATTTTCAAAATTTAAATCGAATTTTCTTAAAAACGGCTCGGTAGAAAAAGCTTAAATTTTGGATTCTGACTTAATTTGGTTCATAAAATAAGAACCCACGAGAAAATCGGTTGTACTTTGACCCTTCAATTAAACTTGCTTCAGGCACAACGTGAGCCGCTTTGTGTTATCAAGTGGTTTATTTATTTCAATTAATGATCTATTCCTGGACTTTGTCTTATTCTCCTCTATCTTAAAATTTGGCCGATTTCCTTATCGAAACTGAATTTTGACGATACTGACGATTCTACTTATGCTGCTAGCATATCATTCAATCTTAATTTCAGACTGAAAACATCTACAATATGTTCAATTACAGTACATTTTTCAGACGAGTTTTTTTATTCCACGAGTAAATTGTAAACAAAGAATGGAATGAAAAAAAAAATTTATTTAATATAGCGAAAATTAATTGAATGAACCATTGAACAGGTACAAAAAAAAGGCGGTTTTCCGGGAATCTATCAGCCATAGCACTTTCCAAAAATGAAATTCTTTAATTTTATATTTCCATATTATTTTATAAAATAAATAAAAAAATTTATATTTTGAGAATTTTTAAACCATTCAGTTTTTGTTATTGAATATTTTGAGAAAAATTTAAATAATGCCACATCAGGACCGACTAGGCGACAGCTGTTTCGATTATAGCTTCCCTTCAAAGCCTTTATTATTTTTTTAAACCAGAATTACGTATCAGTTTCTATTATTAGATTCTTTAAAGCTTTAGGTTTTGAGATTTTGGACTTATTGTTCTGCAAATTCCAAAGCTTACATCAAGTAAAATAAAAATATGCAGTAATAAATTAAGATCTTTCCAATTTAGTATCAACAAGTTTTAAATTTATACTAAAATCTTAGCCCACGTAATTGAGTTCTATGGCTAGTCCTACCTTATTAGACTAGGCCAAGTTCGCTCTGTTTCTTGAAGATAATATCACCTCAATACAAACTGACAAAATCCATCTGTTGTTTCCGCAGATCATTCTATGAATGACACTACCCGGAGACAGGGGTCGTCATGTTTACCTTCTAATCTTTTGAACTAATTGAGCTAAATGATAACATTCGAACATCGCTGGTGTGTCTCAAGCTTTAACGTACTGATCTTCAATACAATTTCGTTTCGAGTATTGCTGCTGCTAGAATACTTTTGCTGTTATAATCGGAGGTAGTAAACATTTTCTCATTTGCGATGCGCCTCAAGGTGATAGGTGTTGGGATACTTCGTAATTTCTTTGTGTCCTCAAAATTGCTAGAGATTTCAAGATAGTTGAATTGAAGCGGAATCAAAAAAAAAAATGTTTAAACATAGCGTTGGCCCTCCTTTGCTTCCCATTAATCAGCTAATATTCGCTTTTGCGCTCGGTCGGACTTGATGTACATATAAAATTTTTTTAGTAGGTTATGAAAAAAATCTTAAAAATTAAAGTCGAAAAAAAGTCAAAAGATGTAATTTCGCAGGCTCGAAAATTATTATTTTGGGTATGCGTGGTGGAACTTTTTTTCCTAAGTCCAAATCCTATCGAAAAATCGATCGTGCCATATCGGTTAACTTTCGTCCATACAAATCGACCCACCCTAGCGCACATGCTTCATTGTTCTAACTGTGTAGCAGATTATTTTAAGGAAATTTGTTTTCTTTATTTTTGACATCTTGAAACATAATTTACGACCTTTGTTAAATGATTGCTTATTTTTTTGTCGAATGGTATTATCGTTGATATATTTTTTTAGAAGAGCACCATCGCGAAAGTTAAACAGAACCATTACTGACAGGGATGGTAATGTGACACTTCCCTTTATATCGTCAGGGCTGTCTACCTTCCACATATGGGCCTATCAAAGTTCCAGATTATGTCAGTTTTTACTTCAGCAAGTTATTTCAAATCAAATTCATATGAAGCAACCTAGTTTGTCAGAGTGTCCTGACCTTAGTGAAATTTAATGTTGTTATGGTAGTTTACAATAACAGGCAATCCGCTGGGGGACCTAAAGTAATATACAAAATTAGGTAATATTACAAATTCACCAGATAATTTTGGTAGTTATCTCCGCGGAGATACATACATCGCGCCATAATGTAATAGTTATTTAATTATTTCAATTACTTCTTAACACAATATTTTCTTTTAAATGAAAGCAACAACTCACCTCCTTCATCTGTCATAACGAGTATAGTGGTCTCCGGACCCAATCCTTCAGGATTGAATACTTGCACGGTGACCTTATATTGAGTATAAGTTTCCAGATTGGTTATTTCGTGACTCTGTAAAAAAGAGAATACAAAATTTGATTTATGTATAGAGTATATACTTTGAAAAAAAAAAAAAGCGGTACACAAGTTTACAGTTCACTGCAACTCATTATACACATCAAAGTTTTAAATTTTCCATCCTAATGCGAAAACCATTTCAAATTGACAAAGCGCTGCTTGTATCAAGTTTTACTTTTTAATTACTTTTGCGGTATATTCGGGATCACACATGTAAGCTTTTATTCGGTTGCTGACAAGACCCATTTTCTTTGTTTTAAAAACCCAAAAAACCCACATCGACTATCACACAGTTTTTCATAAGCACCCAGCAAAAAATTATGTAGTCGTAGTAAATGAGGCAGCAGCATTCGATTCGGTTTAGTTTTCAAAAGCTCTCTGAGATAAGACCTCCTACTAAACCACGCATTTAATTCATCTGTGTAAAGAAAAGAATGGAAAAAGGATTCCTTATACATTCGCTATCATTTCGTCACTTGCAAGCACTCTATGCTCCTCATCACAACGGGTCTAGTACAACAAGGGTCTAATGTCACTGCACTATCCGGTAGTCACTTCAACCTACAATTCCTCAAATATCGCTGACTTTTAAGTTTAAATAATTAAATTTAAATCAAGAATGGAAAAATTGCATAGAACTAATAATCATAAGAGCCCTTAGACTTCTTGTTCTATGAGATTCAACCATCCGACCATAGGAAATAAGCCATATTTAAGGCGGAAATTTTTGGTGTCTATATCAACAAACCTGTGAACGTTGTGGAGAAAACTCGAATTTAAAATGGCCAGCCATTAAGTACGTAAGCTCATTTGGTTAAGCAGCTCATTCGGAGACAAAATGCGTAAGTGAAAAACGCTTACATGTTACACAGGCCACGTACTTAAATAGACCAGCTCATGTGTTATTGTGCTAATCTGCTTTCACCTGTAGGTAAACTCGAATACAAATACGCAACTACATCTGAACTAAATTTTAAGTATTTGGCTAGGACAGATGTAAAATAAACACTTCAATACATATAAGTATTAGTAAAGAAATATTAGCTGTGTTTTTTTTTACATCTATAGACGTTTACGCTTAAACTTTATATGGACTGCTTAGCGTCAAACTTTATCTACTCTTCTGAAATTCTGCACATAAAATTAGTACTACACCGTGGTGTGATGGTAGCGTGCTCCGCCTACCACACCGTATGCCCTGGGTTCGCACCCCGGGCAAAGCAACATCAAACATCAACAGTGAAAACTCATCTGCCTTGCAGATGCCGTTCGGAGTCGGCATAAAAATGTAGGTCCCGTCCGGCCAATTTGTAGGGAAAATCAAGAGGAGCAGGACGCAAATTGGAAGAGAAGCTCGGCCTTAGATCTCTTCGGAGGTTATCGCGCCTTACATTTATTTATTTTATTTATTTTTAAATTCCAATTCGCATTATACCCAGATGCAACTGAAATATTTGTCTATATTTCACCTCCACACTAATTTTGTGTATCGCCTCTACAGTGTATGTCCAGTATTCAACGCAACCGATTCAGCTATAGGTTATACACTAAAGCCAAGAGAGGTGTGTGTCTCCGCTTTTCGGTACAACATGTTCTGTAGCTAGTTGCCATTAAATGGGTCTCCTAAGCATAATCTAAGTGAGGATAAGCGTTTTCTTTTACGCGCAAACGTAGACGTATATACGTGTAAAGAAAACATAGCTACTATAACAAAAAATTCAATTTATTGTTATAAGTAACTACTTGAGTAATGGGTTCCTTAGGAAAAACGTGAGACAAAATAAAAACTTAGTGTGATTACCTCAGAGGAGACTAAGACCCGCTTCTCTTACACTTTGCGTTCTCAGAATCAGATTTGAATTCAATTAGAAAGCAAAAAATTTAGTTTTAATTTTTTGAGTCTCCATAAAGGAGTCCCAACTTTGTCTCTGGTGCGACGCCCCTTAATCCCATCCAATTGGGACAAAGATTTATGAGTAGCGATAGAACTTTTAGAAAAAGTATCAATATTAGTACTTATTTAAGCTAGTACTCGTACTTAGTAAAAAGTATCCAGTACACTAGATCCAAGTGAGTACTTCAAAAATTGTTGCAAAACTGAAGAAATTTTCAGAAATTCGGAGAAGACACAAACCAAACACAAAAAAAAAACCCGCACAGCAATATACCAACAACATAATATTCCGAAAAGGCTAAATCCCGACAACTTCAAGTCCCGACACTACACAATCCAGACAAATTTAACAAAATTTCGTTATTAGACATTACCGCTACGCAGAGAGGTGTTCTGCGTAGAAAAACTGTGAATTACGAACCGATGTTGGATCGCCTAGGTGTTATTTTTTAAGCGCGTCAAAAAGCCGACTACGTAGAAAGGTTTGCTGCGCAGAAATACTCTGAAATGAGTAGCTGGTGTTAAATTGGGTAAGTATTGTTGTGCAGAGATATTTAAAATAATGGAACGATATCGAAGATATGTGTTATTATGAATTTACATGTCTTCGTTTTTTTTGGAATGTTATGCCAGGATTTGGTCGTGTCGGAGTTACGAATTATCGGGATTATGTTTAATTCGAATTTGCTTGTGTCGGGATTATGAACTGTCGGGACTAAGACGTGTTGATATTGTGTGTTTTGGGATTTCGTGTTGCGGAATTTTTTAGGTCGGGATTAAATGGAGACAGTGATTTACTGCACAGAGATGACGAACCAGATCCCGAATCCGATAATCTTGGAATAAATGTCCCCCCATCCGATTACGGCGAAGTCAATGTAGCAATAACTAGACTGGAAAATAACGAGGCCGCGGACGCTGATGTATTGCTTGAGGAGCTATTCAAATATGGCGGCGAGGAGTAGGTAAAGCGCATGCAACAGCTTCTTTGCAAAATATGGTCGGGCGAATGCATGCCCAACGATTGGAATTTGAGTATTCTTTGCCCAGTCCACAATAAAGGGGATACTGCAAAGTGCGCCAACTATCGCGGAATCAGCCTTTTTAAAATCGGATATAAGGTCCTGTCAAGTGTATTGCGCGAAAGATTGAAGCCCACCGTGAAATGGCTGTTGGGACCTTATTAGTGCGGCTTCGGACCTGGTAATCTACCACCAACCAGATTTTCACAACTTAGCGCATTATCTTGGAAAAAACCCGCGAAAAAAGAATCGACACACATCACCTCTTCGTCGATTTTAAAGCCGCCTTCTACAGCACGAAAAGGAGCTACCTATATGCCGCTATGGCTGAATTTGGTTTCCCCGCAAAACTTATACGGCCATCAGCTTAGTCAGAATCGGGAAGGACCTCTCCGAGCCGTTCGAAACTAAACGATGTTTCAGACAGGGTGACTCCCTATCGTGCGATTTGTTTAGGTCGATGCTGAAGAAAATTATACTAGCTGCAGAACTTAACCGCTCAGGAACAATATTCTATAAAAGAATGCAATTACTGGCATATGCTAATGTCATTGATATCATCGGGATAAACACCCGCGCCGTTAGTTCCGCTTATTCCGAATTGGAAAAAGAAGTAGTAAAGATGGGTTCGGTGGTGAACGAGAACAAAATGAAGTAGCTGCTGTCATATACGCCCTGGCAACTACGCTACTGTTGGCAGTTATAATTTCGAAATAGTAAAAGACTTCGTTTCGACTTCAATAACATCAGCTCTGAAATCCAGCGAAGAATCACTCTTGCCAATAAATGCTACTCTGGGCTAGGTACGCAATTGAAAAGTAAACGACAAACGAAAGTCGTACTGTAAAAGTCATTTATCGTAGTCGTCCTGTTGTTGTTGTTATTGTTGCGATATGGTTGCTCCCCGAAGGCTTTGGGGATTGTTATTGATGTGATGGTCTTTTGCCGGATACAGATCTGGTACGCTCCGGTACCACAGAACCATTAAGGTGCTAGCCCTACCATCTCGGGAACGATTTATGTGGCCACATTAAATCTTCAGGCCATCCCCTCCCTCCCCACCACCAAGTTCCATGAGGAGCTTAGGGTTGCCAGAGCCTCGTCTGTTACTGAAACAGGATTCGCCGCGGATAGGTGAGATTGACAATTGGGTTTGGAGAAGCTATATATTGCGCTGGCAACCTGAAGGATTGCGCTACATAGCCCCTTGAATCTGGTATTTTAGTCGCCTCTTACGACAGGCATACCTGCCGTGGGTATATTCTGACCCCCTAACCCGCTGGGGTTCGTACTCGCCCTTTTATATGGTGTAGAAGCAAGGACCATGACAACATCAGATGAAGCGGCTCTGGGTGTGTTCGAGGGGAAAGTTCTTCGAAAGATTTATGGACCTCTACGCGTTGGCGATTGCAACATTAACATAATACGGTGAATTAAAATTCAGCGGCTGCGCTGGCTAGGTCATGTTATGCGAATGAAAGATGACGCTCCGCCTAAGAAAGTATTTCCATCGGAACCCGCCTATGGAAGCAGAGGAAGAGGATGGCCCCACTCCGCTGGAAGGACCAGGTGGAAAACGATTTAAAATCTTTTGGTGTGAGCAATTGGCGCCATTTGGCAGAGAGAAGAAGCGTCTGGCGTGGTCGTGGGACGGCCATAACCGTTTAAAAGGTTAAGCGCAAATTAAGTAAGTAAGTAAGATTATGTTATACACCCAAAAATGAAGCTAACTTAACCACCTCGTTCATGCGAAAATTTTGATGCTTGATCCCATTTAGTACTAGGCCTTTGCATTTAAAATTTTGTATTGTCTATTGCCTTATAGCACATTGCTGTAAAAAATGGTATTGTTGTGTGTTTTAGATTTCGTTTTTTTTAAGAAAAATCCGCTCACTGTGAAAAAGCAAATTTATTCACAAAATATATAATAGATTGTGTAAAAAATTATATTTTTTTTTTTGCAATCGCAGTAGCAGTTCATATTAGACTCATTAAATACTTGTTGATACTCTATAAAAAAGTAAATAAATATATGGCGCGATTTACAGCCAAGGAAATTTAGGCCCAGCTTTTTTTCCAATATGCATCGTGCTCCTTTAAATTATGCTTACAAATTGGCGGGGGGGGGGGGGGGGGGGGGGGCCTACATGTTTTATAACGACTCCGAACGGCATCTGCAATGCAGATGAATTTTCACTGTGAAGATTTTCATGGCAGAAATACACTCGGAGTGTTTGCTAAATAACTTTTATTATTGAAAATACTTTTCTGAATTTTGATGTTATTTTGCCAGGGAGTTGAACCTTGGTGTGGAAGGCGGAGCAAGCTACCACCATTTCACGTCGGCCGTTTTTTAATCTATTTATATGGCTATTTCAAAAAACTGCACATTAAAAACTGATATGCAAAAAAAATATTTTTTGTCGTAAAATAAAAAGAAAATAAATGACCTTTTTCATAACTATCGTTTAAAGTTATTATTCACGTTCCGTTACTCATGTAAACAGTACCACCAGAAAGTGTGAGGCAAAGTCATAATAATTCTCAAACACTCTTTCAATCATATATGCACTTGTAAACTCATAAGCAAGCATGCGACATAGGCGTTTCTGTGATTCGAAGCAGAGTGGGTAGAACATTTTTTATGTCTATGATAAGCGATTTCTGGCGTCGCCCCGCTCTATGACGAAATAAGTATATATATGCTTATATGTAGTGTGAACGGTGTGGCGACCTGCGTTAATAAGCCAAGGTCCTCTTGTGGTCATTTGAGGGTCGATTGGGTATCACTTCGGGTTCTTTCAGAGGTCATTTTGGAATGATTTTGACAGACTCTCCAAGGGCTATATTCAGTAAGTGTGCGTTTTGAAATGCACATTTTTCTTTCATACAAATTCCAACTTAATGTTGGGGAAGACACTGCTGGCGTATCGTGATGGACGTCTTAGCAGACTACTACACTCCAGGTGCTGGGCTCATGTCTGGGGAAAAGCATCATCAAAATTTAGATCACAGTTTTTCCAATTAGAAACAATTTTTCCTAAGCTTTGAAGAGATATGGTGTGCCATGACTTGCGTTTGACTGGGCTACATTTAATGCAAAGAACAGAGAACTGACCCACTTTAATAAACTCTGCAAACTAGGCAAACGAGAAGCCAGAGAAGTCAATCAGTATGATGAAATTAAGGGTGGAACAGAAGCCTCACTCCTGCTCCTTCCTCCATCTACGCCTTTGATAACTGACATATTCAGACATTATTAAAAACATTTTAGTAGCTCCGGAAATGTACATTGGGACATACTAACATTGCGATTGTACTGCTGGATAGTAGATTCAGTATTGCAAGTATATCTTCTTTTTGTTTTGTTACAGACATATTTATATATGTGTGTGTTAGGGCGGGTCAAATTGTATGGGGAAAAAAACGTCAGGTGCACATCCAGTTTCTGAATCTATGGGTCATGCTGAGTAATATTACCCATGGGACCATAGACCTGAAATGAATTTCGAGCCACCCTAATTTTATTAGAATATATTTTTTTTTTAGAAATTCTTATTATTATTTTTGCAAGAAAATATTTTGGGCTATTTAAAAATTGAATTTAAAATATGGAAAAGTAAAATATTCGTAGATTTTTGCAACAAATTCGTCGATTTTCTCCAAAAAGGAGCGATAAAATGCGAAAAGTGGTAGGAAAGCGCCCTATAGCGACGAATACTTTACTATTCCATATTACAAATTCAATTTTTAAATGGCCCAAAATATTTTCTAACAAAAATAATAATAAAAATTTCTAAAAAAAAATATTTTCTAACAACATTAGGGAGGCTCGGAATTCATTTCAGACCTATGGTCCCATGGGCAATATTACTCAGTATGACCAATATGTTCAGAAACTGGATTTGATTTTTCAACAATAAATTTGACCCACCCTAGTGTGTGTGCATTATTTTTGTACTTTTTACATGCGATAGTGTAAATCACATAGAGCAAAATGTTGCGATAAAAAATTGAAGTTGCACGTTTTCGCCTCGCAGGGTAATATTTCAGCATCAAAGTGGTATGCAAATAAAAAGAGAAAAGTTTGGTATCAAAAAAGCTAGAAATAATAATAAAAAAAGAGAAGTAAAATAATATAATGCAAAAAAAAATGTGTATCACGCTAAATCTGCAAGGGCACAAACAATCCAAAGGTTTTGGAAGTAACTAAAAATGAAGTATTTGCGATTGCCACTTTAGCTCTTTTTCAACAAAAAATGTAGGCTTTTTTATTTTACTTAACTGGATAGATTGTTTAAAATGCTTTGCAGTCAAAAGTTTTATTAATTATGTTTGCGTTGCAGCCAATGATTGAAAAAACTCCGCAAATGGTTCCAAAATGATCTCGAAAGAAAATTGACATTATCTAAAAAGTTTCGAAAAATTTTTCCACTCAATCATGTAAAAGGTCCTCTCAGTGCAGGGAAATATTATAGGTACTCAGGAAGTTTTGGGGTGCCCAATGAGGAAAGAAATTTTTAGGAACAAGGAGAGCCATATAGTGACCCTAACTGAGAGAGCTGGTTTACGGATGAATCAAAACTTGAAGTCGAACTTCAGGAAATCGATGCCAACGCAATGATTTCCCTCAATTTTTCAGGCAGAAATCCATGCAATAGCAGTTTGTGATAGAGAAAATCTACGGAGAAGCTTGTCCCCGAGTAGTATCATTCTTATGTCAGACAATAAGGATTGTGATCTCTGCATTCTTACCCAGCTACTTCTAAGCTAGCTGATGAATACATTGAAGTTCTTCATAATCTGGTATAAGAAAACAAGGTTTGGTTCGGATGGATTACCGAGAATCAGGGGCATAAAAATAATGAATAGCAGACCTTCTAGCCAATCAGGGTGCTATAGCAGCATTATATGGTCCATAGCTCTTCTGTGGATTCACAAAATGTGGAAATCATAAGTAACTGAATAGCAAAGCAGTTCAGACAACACTGGGTTGAATTACCAAATAGCTTATACTCCTAACAACGGGAGTTCACTGAGTACAATAATGGGCACTGTAGCCTAAATTATACCTATCGGATACACAAATCTCTTGTGTTTGTGAGCTAGAAGATGGAAAGCCGATTCACTCATTCACTGCGTCGCTCTGGCAAGGCAGAATCTCCCCGTTTAAAGCCTCGTCACATAAGCAGTTTTTCAATACTATGCATTATGGCTAGATTGCACGTATTTTCATGGAGAACGGTAGATAGAGTGACAGTGGCGCCATCTGATATGGAAAAGTAGACAACTCCCAATTTTTGTTGCAAGCAAAGCATAAGAAGAAGAATTTGACATTTGCTTTGGCTAAGGGCACTGGAACACTTCGCAAGTGACATTTTTTTCCCACTCGTTAGTAACTTTATTAAAATTTTTCGCAATTAAAATCTGCATTATATCAAATGAATACGCCCCAAAATATGTTAGCAAATATTTTTGTTGTATGGGGAGAATGTTTATAACAGTGCTTCGGGAAATATTGTATGTGAACGGGCAAGGCGAAATAAGCTTCAATTGCCAAGTCTGTTGTTGTTGTTGTCGTTGTTGTAGCGATAAGGTTACTCCCCGAAGGCTTTGGGGAGTGTTATAAATGTGATAGTCCTTTGCCGGTCTGAAGTTCATTCATATTTATAAACGCAAAATCTTGGTTGATTATGACGATGTTACTGGAATGCATAAGCTTGTATTAAACGTATCTATATGAAAAATTTCACCGCGGCCTTTAGGTGCATGATGTTTTATTTCTTCAAGATATGGAGTAAAAAGCCTGAAGAAGTACCATAATATAGTAAAAGCCCCTATATACTGTAATCGGAAAGGTCAAGCACAATAGCTTTAGATAAAGCTTGCAGAGTATTTGAGGACTAGTAACAATAATAATACTTATATGTATTTTTAGCAGGTAGTTTGCTTTCCCCGAAAGTCTGAAAATTTGGTTTATCCTTAACTCTTCTTAAGCAAAGTAAATTTTCTCTTTTATAGTAACTTACTTACTTACTTAATTGGCGCTTAACCGTCTAAACGGTTATGGCCGTCCAACAAGGCGCGCCAGTCGCTCCTTCGGTCCGCCAACCGGCGCCAATTGGTCACAACAATTGGTTATAGAAACACATTAAAAACATTTCAAAAAAACGAGCTCTGTTTAACCTTCACATGTCCCTGTTAGGCTCTTACACGTACAGTTAAAGTTTTGCTAATCGTGATAAACAGATCGTTTTGGACATCATAGCGTCAAAGGTAATGAAGTTGTTAATTTATTTCATTTAATCATTAAATGAAGCAAATTGATGCTGCATTGTGAAAGAGCACAATACCACCAGTACATACTCATTTTTCGTCTAAGTAATAAACCTATACTTTAATTCAGTGTTAGGATATGAGCAAAGCTCGGTAATTGAATACAAATGATCATATTGACATAATAGTAACAGCGAAAGTATTAAAAACAAATACTGTAAAAATCCGAACAAATGTTACTAAGCTTTCATAAGCGCGCCTAAAATCATACCCACACCATTAGGAATAAACTACATATAGAGTGTATGTGCCTAAATGGTGAATAAAAGGAATAGAAATGAAAATGAAATTCTTAGAGACCAATTATACAGCGATCAGCGGGACATTCATATGGCTGAGTAGCTAAAGACATCTGCCTTTGCACTGATATGAATGTTGGAGACTCGAGTTCAATGCTCAGCTCCCGAAAAGCTAGCTGATGAAGAAGTGAAATTCAGAAACATGTCCTAGTAACCATCGCCGTTTGTAATCTTTACAATTTTTCTCTAATATCAATAACAAAATCCATTGTATAAAGCAATATGAGCAAAACTCGCTAATTAAATACATATGATCATATTAAAAGGTTTTATGGAAAACAATATTTACATTAAGTAATAATAATACCAAAAGATAGAAAACAGTCTTAGGTAATAGTCATCACACTCCTCATCAATCTACGGCATTGAAAAAATAAATAAAAAGGTATGAGTCGCGTGAAATTTCTACAAATTTAAAGCGTAGCGTAACCTGATTAAGGTTCAGTTGGTCTTACTTATGACTATAAATAGAAATTCGACGCGCCCAAAAATTTTATTTAATTGCCTGATCAACGCCCTAGATTGATGAGTGTGACGACTAGTGCCTAAGGCCTACCTAATTACATATTTTCTATCTTTTAGTATTATTATTACTGAATGTAAATATTGTTTTCAATGAAACCGTTTAATAAAAATTTTTTTTTAAATTATTTTATTTAATTAATAACCCAACGAAGGCTATGTGATTTTATGGAGAACGACATCCGGACTCTCGGCAGCTCCACAGCAAATTCCATCACCCATTCTGCACCACTCCTAAGTTGAACGCCAGAATATCCCTGGGGACACCAACAGATACAAAATACAGTTCCACAGTTACAATAAAAGTACAAAGGTATGCAAGGGCCAAGCGAAGCAATTTTCAGCTGTCAATTTCGTGAACAGCCTCTGATTGGTTATTTTGCATTCATGATTACATCAATCAGCTGCGTATATGAATAATGTTATTATATCACCATTATTTTAGTCGTTCTTTTGAAACTGGGTCCGCCCTGGTGTGGTGGTAGCGTGTTCGGCCTACCACACCTTAGATCCTGGGTTAACACCCAGGGCAAAGCAACATACATATTTTCGAAAAAAAATTTTTCAATCGCATAAAAGTTTTTCTAAGCGGGCGGCGCCCTTCCGCAGTGATTTGGCAATCATTCCGAGTGTATTTGTACGATAAATAAAAAGGATCACAACGCAAACTGGAAGTGAAGCTCGGCCTAAGATCTTTTCTGAAGTTATAGTGCCGTACACTTATTTTGTTCCTTACTTTGAGACAGTGGAAATTTTGCCGAATTTTAGTCATTAAAAAGTCTGTGTGGCAACCATGTTAGTCTTTAACACAAAAACAAAAAACAAACAAAAAAAAAATGCATGTAAAAAACTGCAAAGCGTGCGTTAAAGGCGCGATAAATGCGCTTTTGCGAAAAATATGCACTTGGGAATGTTATGCCGCTTGGCGATGGCCGTCGTTAAACTATTGCTTAAATGGAAGGCATTGCCGCTCAGCGCTGCACCGTCAACTGCACCATTGCCATTCTACACTTTTCCTATCTACCGACAGTTCACTGTTCGTCGACTTTCGTATTGCTCCACTTCCATTTAACATAGACCTTTCGTACGTGAGTATAATAGCTGATAATTTTAGGCGATATATTGTAAGCACGTTAAGTTTGCGATTGTACTCGTAGCAAGAATAAAAGGATATTTAATCTGAAGAGCAGCACGAAATCACATCACATGCACATATCCACATAAATATACGTGAGTTTGAGGAGTGGCTGAAGACACTGACTCTGTTTGCTAGTGCATTAAATTTATAACGTATAAATTCTCTTTTTTTGTAATAAAAAAAAAATTAAGTAAATAACTTACTAAAGCGCATAAACCTGTGTGTAGAAAAAAGGCCAAACATATTTTTAATAACTTGGATTGCGAGTCCCTTCAAAAAAGGACTCTCGTTCATGTATTTCAAGCAGCATACGATATTTAGCAGTAGACCCCATTTAAAGTCGATCTAAAATGTAGTTCCGCCACCTGGTAAGGATGCTATGAACCTAAAATTTTCGTAAATCCTAAGTGAACTTCGCTATTAATCAGACCGGATCATGCTCTACCTTAAATGTTTGCTAAGTTTGCAGTTTTTTCTTCTTTTTCATTTCTCCATTCTCTTTTACTTATTGCAGTTGTTATGAAAAAGCGTTACCGTAATACAATTGTTTAAGTGACTTAAATTATGAGCATTTTTCTTTCGTTTGTTTCATTAGCCATTGAGTGCGTTTGTAACTGATTAGTGAAATATTCTAAAGATATAGTTTAAACTTTTTATCCCAAAGCGGGGGTTTTTCAAAGCAAAATAAGGTGGCTCAACCCGCAGATAATACCTTAGAGCCCCCAGTGCTCGCCTCCAATGAACACATACAAGGTGTAACAGGTACATAGCGACCTATCTCTTAAAATAATAACACAACATAAAGTCCACAAAAATAACCGTTAATATAATTATATATAAAAACCGAAAAACCTATTTGCCCGTCGAATCACCAAAGCTTAGACAACTATCATTCCCTGAAAATATGTCGAGACAAAGGTTCCATTCTTTCCGAAATGGGTTAAAGTTTACAACTAGTTCACTATCTTGCGATAAACTGCATCTTATTCGTCCACTTTTAATTATGTTTATACAAAAAACATACACTATTCCAAATGATGAAAACCTTTGTGTGGATGAGATGACGGTTCCATTTAAAGGAAGGACTTCTTTGAGGCAATATATTCCTAAGAAACCCATCAAATGGGGAATGAAACTATTTTACCTATGCAGCTCAAAGGCATACTACGAGTATATGATTTTGAGATATACCAATGATATAATTTTTATATCATATATTAATATTTATGCCTTATTTATTGTAAAAGATAAATTTTTATGTATTTTAACACTTCAAACAAATTAAAATTTAATATAAAGCATAGCTCAATTTCAGAATTTTTCTTTACCGTACACAAAATTTGTATCTATATGGATACACTCCAAAAAACATATTTAGCGTAAAATTGTTTTGGGGAGTGTTATCGATGTGATGGTCCTTTGTCGGATACAGATCCGATACGCTCCGGTAACACAGCACCATTAAGGTGCTGGCCCGACCATCTCGGGAACGATTTATATGGCCACATTAAACCTTCAGGCCATCCCTCCCTCCCCATCCCCAAGTTCCATGAGGAGCTTGGGGTCGCCAGAGCTTCGTCTGTTAGTGAAACGGGATTCGCCGCTCGAAGGTGAGGTTGACAATTGGGTTGGAGAAGCTATATATTGCGCTACACAACCCCTTGAATCCCTATAAAGTGTTATATTTCTTTACTGTCTATTTATTTTTTACTTTTTAGTTAATTTTATTAAGCAATAATAAATGCTTATTTTTAAAAAGGTTTTTTTTTTTTTAATTTTATTTATAGGGCTTTTCAATTTGATTGTTAAACAAACTTCTGCTAACACTTTGGACTCAAACAGTCTATGTGAGGTCCTCACGGACCGGCCAGTTCAACCTAGCTTTACCTGAAAAATTTGACATGTTATGAGAATTTTTGAATCCTTCTTTTTATTAGATTCACAATTTTCTATTCATGTCAAATTGTCTTAATATTACATTTTTTATAGTTGTGCTAAATTTCCCTCTGCATTTGCGGGCTTTATATTTTGGTATTTTTATACTCAGTTGAGCAGAGCTCACAGAGTATATTAAGTTTGATTGGATAACGGTTGGTTGTACATATATAAAGGAATCGAGATAGATATAGACTTCCGTATATCAAAATAATCAGAATCGAAAAAAAATTTGATTGAGCCATGTCCGTCCGTCCGTCCGTCCTTCTCTCCGTCCGTCCGCCCGTTAACACGATAACTTGAGTACATTTTGAGGTATCTTGATGAAAATTGGTATGTAGCTTCCAGAGCACTCATCTCAGACCGCTATTTAAAATGAACGATATCGGACTATAACCACGCCCACTTTTTTGATATCGAAAATTTCGAAAAACCGAAAAAGTGCGATAATTCATTACCAAAGACAGATAAAGCGACGAAACTTGGTAGATGAGTTGAATTTATGACGCAGAATAGAAAATTAGAATTAAAAGAAGATAATTTAAAATTTTGCAAGCTGTAATTTGTCAGTCGTTGAAGATATCATGATGAAATTTGGCAGGGACGTTACTCCCATTACTATATGTACGCCTAATAAAAATTAGCAAAATCGGAGAAGGACCACGCCCACTTTTAAAAATTTTTTTTTTTTAAAGTAAAATTTTAACAAAAAATTTAATATCTTTACAGTATATAAGTAAATTATGTCAACATTCAACTCCAGTAATGATATGGTGCAACAAAATACAAAAATAAAAGAAAATTTCAAAATGCGCGTGGCTCCGCCCTTTTTCATTTAATTTGTCTAGAATACTTTTAAAGCCATGAGTCGAACAAAAATTTACCAATCCTTGTGAAATTTGGTAGGTGCATAGCTTCTACGACGATAACTGTTTTCTGTGAAAACGGGCGAAATCGGTTGATGCCACGCCCAGTTTTTATACACAGTCGTTCGTATGTCCTTCCGCATGGCCGTTAACACGATAACTTGAGCAAAAATCGACATATCTTTAAGGAAACTAGTTCACGTACTTACTTGAACTCACTTTATCTTGGTATGAAAAATGAACGAAATCCGACAATGACCACGCCCACTTTTTCGATATCGAAAATTACGAAAAATGAAAAAAATGCCATAATTTTGGTGAGGTAATAGGATTGGTGTATTGACGCGAAATATAACTTTAGAAAAAATTTATAACATGGTTGTGACACCTACCATATAAAGTAGAAGAAAATGAAAATGTTCTGCAGGGCGAAATAAAAAACCCTTAAAATCTTGGCAGGTATTACATATATAAATAAATTAGCGGTATCCAACAGATGATGTTCTGGGTCACCCTGGTCCACATTTTGGTCGATATCTGGAAAACGCCTTCACACATACAACTACCACCACTCCCTTTTAAAACTCTCATTAATACCTTTAATTTGATACCCATATCGTACAAACACATTCTAGAGTCACCCCTGGTCCACCTTTATGGCGATATATCGAAACGGCGTCCACCTATAGAACTAAGGCCCACTCCCTTTTAAAATAATCATTAACATCTTTCGTTTGATGCCCATATTGTACAAACAAATTCTAGGGTCACCCCTGGTCCACCTTTATGGCGATATCTCGAAACGGCGTCCACCTATGGAACTAAGGATTACTCCCTTTTAAAATACTCATTAACACCTTTCTTTTGATACCCATATCGTACAAACAAATTCTAGCGTCATACCTGGTCAACCTCTATGGCGATATCTCGAAACGGCGTCCACCTGTGGATCTAAGCATCAGTCCCTTTTAAAATACTCATTAACACCTTTCTTTTGATACCCATATTGTACAAACAAATTCTAGGGTCAACCCTGGTCCACCTTTATGGCGGTATCTCGAAACGGCGTCCAGCTATGGAACTAAGGATTACCCCCTTTTAAAATACTCATTAACATCTTTCGTTTGATACCCATATTGTACAAACGCATTCTAGGGTCACACCTGGTCCACCTTCATGGCGATATCTCGAAACGGTGTCCACCTGTGGAACTAAGCATCACTTCCTTTTAAAATACTCATTAACACCTTTCTTTTGATACCCATATTGTACAAACAAATTCTAGGGTCACCCCTGGTCCACCTTTGTGGCGATATCCCGAAACGGCGTCCACCTATGGAACTAAGGATTACTTCCTTTTAAAATACTCATTCACACCTTTCTTTTGGTACCCATATTGTACAAACAAATTCTAGGGTCACACCTGGTCCACCTTTATGGCGATATCTCGAAATGGCGTCCACCTGTGGAACTAAGCATCAGTCCCTTTTAAAATACTCATTAACACCTTTCTTTTGATACCCATATTGTACAAACAAATTCTAGGGTTACCCCTGGTCCACCTTTATGGCGATATCTCGAAACGGCGTCTACCTATGGAACTAAGGATTACTCCCTTTTAAAATAATCATTAACACCTTTCATTTGATACCCACATCGTACAAACGCATTCTAGAGTCAACCTTGATCCACCTTTATGGCTATATCCCTAAATGGCGTACACCTATAGAACTTTGGCACACTCCCTCATAAAATACTTTAACACCTTTCATTTGATACCCATATTGTACAAACAAATTCTAGAGTCAACCCTGATCCACCTTTATGGCGATATCTCGAAATGGCGTCCACCTATAGAACTTTGGCACACTCCCTCATAAAATACTTTAACACCTTTCTTTTGATACCCATATTGTACAAACAAATTCTAGAGTCAGCCCTGGTCCACCTTTATGGCGATATCCCTAAATGGGGTCCATCCATAGAACTATGGCCTACTCTCTCCTTAATACCTTCCATTTGATACACATGTCATACATCCACATTCCAGGGTTTCCCTCGGTTCATTTTCCTACATGGTTATTTTCCCTTATGTTGTCACCTTAGCTCTCAACTGAGTATGTAATGTTCGGTTACACCCGAACTTAACCTTCCTTACTTGTTAGATTATAATTTTTAATTAAGAAAGACGAGTTTGAAGTTTAACACACAATCAAGTAAAATTTGAGTAATCTTTTACGTTTTAAATAAGTAAAATGGTTGTCAAGAATAAATCAAACTATAAAATCTAAATTAATAAATTAAACGGTTATTACATTCAGTGTGATTATGCAAATTGCCTTCTTGTTACATTGTTTTTTTTTTTTTGTGATTTTAAAGTTCCATATATTTGTTGCTAGCAAATAAAAATATTTGATCCTGAGCTATTTTTTGGCTAGCTATTTTTTAAGCGCTTAACATGCCATTTTACTAAGTTGTCAACATAACAGCAGCAGCTTTTAATACTCAAACAACCATCAGCGAAAGTGCAGAAATAACAAAAACAAAAAACCAAAATTCCAATAAGGTGTCACAGCAGTTGAGCCACCAATCAAATAACAAAAGGAATAAGGGAACCAAATGGTCGACAACATAAAAACAAAAATAATGACAACAATTGTGAGCACAATTTAGATTGCTACAACAATAATAGTACTGTTTTATACATACAGAAATTTTTTCAAGCCCACGAAGTGGAACGGATCAGCGAAAAGCACCGGCAATTGTAAGTGAAACTTTTTTAGCTACGGGATTTAACAGCGAAATTGTTTGTAGGAGGGCGGCGGGTATATGCGACGTATGGGATGAACAAAGGTCTAAAACAATATTATCGTCTAAACAGGTAAATTGTGGGGTGAGAAACTAGAGTGGGCGCAAGTGACAATATCCTTGTTGGTTGACTACAATTTTTGGCAACAAGACAATTGTACTTGTGCAGACATGTAGAGGTGGTATTGGTTAATTTCGTTTTATTTTTTTTTTTTGTTACTGGAGGGGATGAACAAAAGTTCACTTTCTAATGAGACGAGATGGGAAGTGAGGGTGATGAAAAATATATACATATATCTTAATATATAAAAAACACGTGTCACAACATTTTTGGCCGCGATGGACTCCTAAACTACAGAACTGATTTTGAATTTGTGTTGCACCCCGTGTGTAGTTTGATCTAACTTGAGAGACAGGATAGGTTATATCTCAGTGTATATTCGGAATATTATTTTATTGCAAATTTTTTTATTTGTTTATACGTAGTAATAAAATATTACTTATACGCAGTGGCACGCATATTTCCAGTTGGTGCGGATATACGTCCGTGTAATTACTTGGTGTTTAATTAATCAATAAAAAATATTATAGCGAATGATATCAAGTATAACACATCACCAGGCCCGCCGAGAGGGTGGGGCGGGGGGGTTTCTGAGGGAACCCGCAATTTAGAGGTACTATGACATTTTTTTTTTAATTCATTCATTCAATTCATTCAGTTGCGTAGAGGTTAAGAATGAGAAGAAATTGAGAGAAGAGAAAAGAGAGGAGGAGATTGATAAAGAGATAGAATGAGACAAAGATGGAGATAGATGAAGCGAAAAAGACGGAGGGAGGAGTGAATAAAAGGATTAGGAAAAAGTAAAGAGGGAGGGGGCAGAGTCAGATGGAAAAAGCTTATTAAAATATATGCAGATAAGCCAAATTTAGGGCTGGACAACGTCTGCCGGGTCTTCTAGTATGTATATAAAAATCAAATTCTGTGTGTGTGATCCCTATGGGAACGTTCAATTTCACGAGCGCCACTAGGTGGTGCGACAAATTTTGTATGCCAGAAAAAGTTACTCATAAGCCATGTATGCACTTAAGAACTTTTGTTTGTTGATAGCATTGAATTCACTAAAATTTAAAGAGATTGCATTGAGTGATTTAAGAGTTTTTATTAATTTTAAGCACTCCATTGTAAAATAGCTGTCTATATGAGATGATAGACAAAAACTGTGAAGCCAAAATATAGAGGGTGTAAAAAAACAAAAAGAAGAGGTAGAGGTAAAGTAATTATAAAGGATAAGAATGAGAAAAATTGGGAGATACATTTTGAAAAAGATCAAAAAACCCTTATCCACTGATTGTTTGACTTTGAGTATCGGGAAGGCATGCGTTAAATTACACGTTCTTATTTAGGTTAATATCTGCCCAACCCAAGCAACACCGGGTACCCTGCAAGTTTCTAAATAAAAGAAAGTATAGGTTGGGCTTCAAATTGTGAGCTTCAAAGGGGCGGCGCCACGCCCAGTTTTTAAAATTTGAAGTTTTTCCTATTTATTGTTATAAATCCACTTGGGAAATGAAACACCATTGATATAAAGCGCTAATCGTTCAATCAAATTTTTTTTCGATACTGATGATTTTGATATATGGAAGTATATATCTATCTCGATTCCTTTATACATGCGCAACCAACCGTTATCGAATCAAAGTTAATATATTCTGTGGGTAAAGCACGCTGAGTATAAAAAGCTAGACTCAATAACCTCCGAAGAGATTTTAGACCGAGCTTCTCTTCTAATTTTTGTCGTTGTTCTTTTTTAATTTTTCCTACGAATTGGCGGTACTGGACATACATGTTTTATTTCGAACGGAATCTGCAAGGCTGATGAGTTTTTACTGAGAATCTTTTCATGGCAGAAATACACTCTAAGTGTTTGCCAACTCACTGCCGATACGCATATAAAGTTTTTTTCTAATTAAAAAAAACTTGTTTCTAAAATTTTAAGATTGCTTTGCCCGGCAACCGTTCCCAGGATCTTCGATGTGGTGGGCGGAGCACTCTTGCATTACACCACGGCGGGCGCTTCAGAAGTAAACCTTTAAACTAAAACAAAAATCAGAAGCCTGCAAAGCCGGAAAGTATATTCTTGACTTTTTCTATTTACTGTGACAGTTCACAATATAGTAAACTACACAGGTCGACCAGCTTTAAATCACAAATAAATTTAAGCTATTACAGATACGAAGAAAAAAATAAATTGTAAATCTTATACATCCTCAAACCTCCTCGAACATACACACAAAATTCCCTCAAAATCGGTGTAGTTGTTTAGGAGGAGCTCAGTGACAAACACATGGAGAAAAGGTATATGTATTAAGATGTTGATACATTGAATCTATATCTAATGTCAGATTTTCTAAGCGGGTACTGCTTTTCAAATATTCGTGTTAAAAGGTATGAAAAGAAAAAAAATCGAATTTAAAAGAAATGCTTGGTATTCGTACATTTTGCTTTGAAATGTTTATTTTCTTAACAAGCCATAAGAAAATTTAAAGGAAATCCCTTATTGCAATTGCGTGATGATTGCGCTTAGAGTCGCATGGAATTTTGTCCCTTTAAGAAAGTGGGAATCCATATAAACACCCTGACTAAAAATCAACATTTTACGAGAGATAAACGAGAGCGAGCAGAACTTCAAGAATCGATTCCAATGGGATGTAGCCAAATTATTTTTCAGGCATAAATCCAAGCAATAGAAGCTTGCGGCAAAGAATGTGTACGAAGAGACTAAACCTCGAGGAGTATCCTCATTACGTCAGATAGCCAGGAAACCTTGCGTGACTAGCACTCAAACACAATTATTTATATAGCAGCATTCCATTGTCCAGAGTGCTTTTGTAGACACACAAGGACATTTAGTAGGGAAACCATAATTAACTGGTAAACAAACCAGTTCAGACAACACTGGTTTAAATGTCCAGGGCAAAGACAGGCAAAATTTTTTATACACATACCAACGAGAGTATTACCAAATATCCACAAACAGCCGTCGGACCTCTATGCCAGGAATTGCCCGGCGAATCAAGTACTTAAACAAAAATACAAAGAACTAGCGGAAGAGGAACGTACTCTCCCTAGGGAAACACGCATCACTCTAGCTCAACTTCGATCTGGGTACTGTAACAGGTTAAACTCTTACCTATCCCTGATATACAAAATGTATGTCCTGCTTGCAATATGTCACCAGATGACACCAACCATCTCTTCAATTGTAAAGTGGAACTAACAACCCTCTCACTATGGTTCCCCTGTTGCAACAGCAAGTTTCCTTGGACTCCCGTTAGAGGACAATGATGGCAATTTGTGATCGGTCGCACCTATTGGATGGGGTGAAGCATTGCTACAACAACAACAAGAGTATTACTAAACTCATGTATCTAAACAGAGAGAATCTACGAACTTTCACTGGGTTCTATATGGGGACACCATAGTCTACAATACGGTTTAAGCAAGTTAAATGTTTCCGAAATTTGGTAAGCTGGAGGATGAAATGCAGGTTCACATTTTCTACGAATGCCCTTACTCTGGCAAATCAGTGACTCTCACATCACGGCGAGGCTCTTAATCTCCTCGGATTAAAAATCCTGAAGAGATTCTTAAATACATATACACATCACCTTGATTCAGCAGGTTGCCATCCATTTCCCAAATTTAGTAATTTGATTTTTTAAATTTTAAGATAAGTTCTTTTTTAATTTTAAGAAATATGTGAGTACAAGTGGATTCATGAAAACAAGTGAATAGCGAAAAAAGATTGATACGTACATACATAGATATTAGTAGGTTAAGCGTGTCATGGCGTTTCATTTTTGATAGATAGCGGCGCGACCGTACCATATAAAAACTTTTTACCCAAAATACGAGTAGGCGGCTGTAGACAGTTTTAAGTGAATGAATGAAGCCTTGCTTATGCACAATGTCAGACCTGCGTTGATGCTGACGGCTACACTCATAGTGGCAATGAAATCAAAATAAATGGCACTCACGGATGACATTGTGAACCAACTTTGTATGTTTCTGAGCCCGTTAGAGCACATACAAATAAACCTTTACATCATTGCTCTAGGTGCAGGTGATAAATGAGTCAACGTGATTTTACAGTTTGCCAGGCGACGTGCTTACCTATCATAGTCACATAGGAATAGTGCTAAAAGATATGTAGATGTATAGACATCTAAGTACACAGATTACTGCCAAAAATTACAACCTCAACAACATTGAGGCGCGCTTTATCTAACAAATAAATATAAAACGACACGCATTGTTAGTTGCCGTTTATTCTAAAATGGAGCATACAACCTCGGGCTGGCGTTTAGCGGTTGAGTGATATCACTATTTAGTGAGGTCAGATTGTCATAGCATACTACGTGCCATTCTTGTGCCTCCATTTTTTTGAGCATTTTATTCAGTAGTCATTATGGCTCTTTAAATTATTTTTTACCCATATTTAAGCTGGTTTAAATTCTGTAACTTACCTCGACGGTGCTGTCTCGTATATAAATCTCTTTGGTATCATTGCGATCGCGAGGCCTATATGTTATGCGATATCCGAGAAATTCACCAAGTATTGTATCAGGAGGTGGTGCTTTCCACGATATGTATATCGACGTGGACGATGTGTTGTGAGCGGTAGTGGGTACAGGCTTGCCTGTTGGTGCTGAAAAAGGAATAAATAAAAAAAATTACCTTAAAGATAAATGGTATTTATATAATTAAATAATTAAAAAAATTTGTTTAAGTTAAAAGCTTTTATTGAAAACAATACTCGCGTTGTTCAGACAATTAAATAAAAGCATTGTGCGCGTGAAATTTCTAAAAATGTGAGGCGTAGCATGACTTTATAAAGGTTCAGTTGGTCTTATATATGTCTATCAATAGAAATTTGACCCGTCCAATGCTTTTATTTATTTGTCTGATCAACGCCCTAGATTGATGAGGAGTATGATAACTAGTATCTAGGACCTACCTAAACCAGCTCAATAATACTATACGCAGCACCAGTGTGGTATGGATCTAAACAGACCCATAAAAAATATATATTAGCAGCGTACCGACTTGCTTCTTTAAGAATAGCAAGTGCTTATCGGACGGTGTCCGACGACGCGATCCTGGTTCTAACCCGGAAAATCCCAGTGGACTTACAGGCAAGCGAAATGGCCGATCTGTATAACACTAATATCGAGCGACCATCTGAAGAAGACAAGAAAGGACACAAACAATAGCTAAGTGGCAAGAACGGTGGGAGGCTTCGAGTAAAGGGCGTTGGACTTTCACACTAGTTTGGAACGTAGCTCAATGGAATGAGTGGAAGCAGGGCGAACTGAACTACCATCTCACGCAGATAATGAGTGGACATGGCGGTTTCAAAGAGTATTTATGGAAGCGTAGGATAGAGGAAGATCCTCATTGCCCAATGTTTACCACAGAGTTAGAAAACGCAGAACACGTCATGTTATACTGCCCCCGTTTCCACGAAGAAAGACTCACCTTGCATGGAGTCTTTGGGGAGGAACCTACCACGAGAAATTTAGTTTCACATATGTGCAACAGGAAAGAGTGCTGGACTGCAGTGAGCAAAATGGCATGAGAGAGGGAGCATAGAGAAATGCGCATGCGAAGCAGTGGCGATAAAATGGACACTCAGAGCAAATAGCGGGAACCTGGAAGCAGGGAAAACAGTAGGCTCTTAAAAAATGAGAAATATGGAACGCCACCCTGAAGTATTTATTTCTCATTCTATTTAGTTCATTTTTTGACTCATTATTACTAGGACTCTTTCCTGACAATTTGTTTCAATCTATGCCCTCAATACATAATCCTTCCAAACACTTTACCCGAACTCCAAAATATTTTGATGTCACTTCTACCGGACTGTATGTAATAGTTGTTCCAAATATATGCCAAATCGGACAGCATAGGTCGCTTTCTATTCCTGTATGTTTTATGTGTTCCAAATATGAGCCAAATCGGACCACAAATAAGATTTTTTTGAATATCTCGATCCTTGCGCCACGTAGCGCCGATTTTTTTTTATAGGTCGCTTTCTATTCATGTATGTCTTATGTGTTCCAAATATGAACCAAATTGGACCACAAATACGATTTTTTGAAATATTTCGATCCATGCGCCGCCTATCGGAGTTGTTTTCCTTATTATTGCATTATCATAGGGTTCTGAACTATCCCTGCAAAAATCGTTGGATCGTGTGGTCCACTTGGGTCATACTGGAGAACTTACAATTATACTCCACTGTAATGCAGCAATGGACCAACTCATGTTTCTCCACGAACATATTATAAGCCGATCATTGATCGTTTATAACGATTGTAATCCCTACAAGATATTTATTCATGTGGGTACTCCATGGATTACTCTGACGTAATGCTGAGCTGGAGTATATGGTCCAGTCCTAGGAATCGCAATGTTAATTGGATCATATTTTTTGTATGAACTGTGGTTAATTTTGGAGCACTCGCTTGGTCCATAGCGAGTACTCCATACATACATGCTTGGAGTACTCGCGATTTTTTCAGGTATATTCCAGGTTTTAAGTTTGTAACTTATAGGGAATTTACTTAAATTTCAATTACAAAATTCATGCCGCCCAGCCAGCCTGTTAAGTCGAGCTAAATAAAACCGTTTAAAAAGTAATATCATAGATATCGCGCTAGTTAAACGGAAGTTCGATACCCAATAAACCACTCTATAGTTTAACTTTGACAAACCTAATGATAAATAATTAAGATCGAAACAAAAACTCCGATAAAACATTGTTTTCAGAAACCCTGTTGCCAGCCGCTGCTGCATGGCTAATCATTGAGGATCTATACAGCAGCGATCTCAACTACATCACTTTCGATCCCGGTCAGGGGCTGATTAGCTACAGGTCACGAAAAATATTGGCATAGGATGTATCCAAAGTGGACTCTGTCATGTTCTCCGCATAGGCACTGGCGGATAACCAACTGTAGTTAGTGTACCGATAGGCACAGTTGAGAAAACTATTAGCGAAATCGCGGCGCTACTTAAAATATGCTACAGGATGTGAAGCCTAGCAAACAGCGCGTGTCAACGCTGAGGCTCTAGATAAGTTGGAAGCGTACAAAGGAGTGAAGAAAGCCTTTGATGCTATTATTAACAATAACAAGCTTAGGTTATCCTCGTACCGTACTAAAAGTAAGACTTTTTGATAAGAAAAGTGGTTAGCCTTCATTCGTTCCCATATGGGTACAATTAGTCTCTTCACAGGACATGCTCAAACAAAAGGGCTGTTCCTTTTGTATCCATTGAAGACATCAAAACTGGTATTAGTACCACACTCCTTTACGACTCATCCTGGACTCATTTCATTTTTTGCAGGTTAGACTTTCAAAAACACAGCTTTAACTTACAAATGTGGTCATATAAGGGTTTCTTGTAATAGTATGCGGTGTAAAGACCTACAGGTATAACATATTACATAATCTTATTTTTTTTATTGGATGTTGGGGTAGCGCACTACCCTCAAGTGGCCCAATGAAACCAAGCTAATCCTGTTCACGTCTACGCACCCCTTGGCATTGCCGTTAGGCAT
Organism: Eurosta solidaginis; assembly: GCF_040869045.1. NCBI lineage: Eukaryota > Metazoa > Arthropoda > Insecta > Diptera > Tephritidae > Eurosta > Eurosta solidaginis. The sequence continues at coordinate 356,496,968 of NC_090319.1, forward strand.
AACGTCACTGGGAATAAAGTCGATTTATTCGCCACTACGTCGTATGCGCATTTCTTTGCACTCCCTATCAGCATGCATCAATTGCGTCATAACTATTAAGGCCATCTTGCTCACAGCAGTCCAACAATCTATTTGTCCGCATATTCGGGGGACAGAATTCCTAATGGATAGCTCTTCTCCAAAAACTCTGTGTACAGAGAGTCTTTCGCCGTAAAAACGATTGCAGTGACACTTCACATGTTCTGCGCTTTCCAATTCGGAGGGACAATGTGGATAGAATTTATCCTCCTCAATCCCATGCTAATGTATGTAGATATGTCTTGAAAGCGCCGTGCCCACTCAATATCTGTTTGAGGTGGTAATTTATTTCGCCGTGGTTTCGCTTATACCATTTCGCTTAATTCCCGAACTATCATGAAGATTGAGCCCCTTTTTCTCGATTTCTCTTACTTCCGTTCGTAACTTTGCGCTTTTCTTAGTCGGCTGGTTGCAATGCCATACAGATCGGGCATTTCACCTGAGAGTAGATCTACTCGGTTTTCCAGGATAAAACATGGATCGCGTCGTCGGACACCATCCGATAAGCATATGCCAGAATCTAACATATTTTCAAAGCATAAGACAGTCAGTATCTTGCGAAGTTTCATACCGCGTCATACAAAATCTGGCCCTTAAATACAAAATATTTTGTGATGCGACTGCTGCCAAAATTTGTTCACATGGTCGATTTTAGAATATGTTAAATAAATTAACTTTTTTAACAATTATAATTAACATTTTACTTTAGAAAATTAAAAATTTATTTACCTTCACGCAATGTCACAATATAGTAGGACTCTTTGGACGGTGGACTAATGCCCAATTTATTTACAGCTAGCAAACGAAAGCTATAAACAGTGAATGGTATTAGACCGGTGACTTGATAAGATGTCGCATTTGATTTGGTTAGGATTTGCTGGACTTGATCCCAGGAACCATCTTCACCGACACTAAAAGTATTAAGAAATACAAGTTTCATTAGAATAGTTGGATATTTATTAATCTTAATATATAAAAAACACGTGTCACAACATTTTTGGGCGCGATGGACCCCTAAAGTACTGAACCGATTTTGGATTTGTTTTGCACCACATGTGCAGTTTGATCTAGCTTGAGAGATGGGATAGGTTATATCTCAGTTTATAGTCGCAATATTATTTTATTGCAATTTTTTTTATTTGTTTATACGTAATAATAAAATGTTACGTATACGCAGTGGCACTCATATTTTCAGGCGGTGCGGATATACTTCCGTGTAATTGTTTGGTGTTTAACTAAACAACCTGCTTATCAATAAAAAAATATTATAGCGAATGATATCAAGTATAGCACTTCACAAGGCCCGCCGAGAGGGTGGGACGGGGAATTTCTGAGGGGGCCAGCGATTTAGAGGTACTATGACATTTTTTTAATTCAGGAGTGTCTTTAGTTGTTCCATGTGCAATTTTTACGCCGACTTTCAAAAGCAACTGTGTTTCGTTTTAATATTATAGTGAAGTGAGATATAGGCCGCAACGTGGATCCGAGTACCCCTAGAATGTGTTTATAGAATATGGATAACAAATGAAAACTATTGATGAGTGCTTTAGTACAGAGTAATATATTATCCAGAGATGGACTGGGACTGGGATTAGGACTAGGACTGGGACTGAGACTCGGAGTGGGAATAGAATAAAATACATACCACCCTCTGGGACAGGCAATAAGCGAGGCAGAAGAATGAGAAGAAATTGAGAGGAGAGAAAAGAGAGAAGGAGATTGAGAAAGAGATAGAATGAGACAAAGATGGAGATAGATGAAGCGAAAAAGACGGAGGGAAGAGTGAAAAAAAGGATTAGGAAAAAGTGAAGAGGGGGGGGGGGGGGGGGAGGCAGAGTCAGATGGAAAAAGCTTATTAAAATGAATGCAGATAGGCCAAATTTAGGGCAGGACAACGTCTGCCGAGTCTTCTAGTATATACTTGTATTGTATAAGCCATGCAATATGAAATTTACTTTTAAATTTTTAAATTTATAAAATTTTTGTAAATCAAATGTTAGATTTTGTTTCTGTTTCTATACTTTTATTTTAAATTTATTGACACTAATCTGAATGGACATACTGTGTCATCCCCGGCTCAGCCTTTTCTGGGCTTTTTTAGTTGAGCTGAAAGGATAAATAGGCCTCAACGCTGGCTTCTTCGCTTCCTTCTGGCATTTTGGTGGAGCTGGGAGATGCAACGCTTCCTCGACTTTGAGTTAGGGTGGTATTTTTGCACTGTACATATATATGTATATGTACAAAGTTTATCAGTCAGCGTGGCTAATTGACCGATATAACCAAATATGTGCATTCAGTGCAGAAGTGCATACTTAGCAATAAGATATTGGGGTTATTAATATTTTGTTAAGTGTGTGGTCCGCATGTGTGTAAATACGTAATGAACAATTGAATGCAGTTAAAGTGGAACTAAATCTAAAGGCACGTTACAAAACTTATATACACATATTTTGAAAAAAAGTATCCGATATGAAAAAGCAACCGGTTTAAAAAAGTACCAATCTGAATGAGGTTCAAATTTGACCAATGATATTGCCACGTAAAATTACGGTAAGCTTAATTCCACCGCGGTGAAAATATTTTAAAGAGATTAAAGTTAAGCAAGTTTACTGTTTCCCTTTTTTTGTTGTTCTTCCTTTCAAGCAAAAACAAATATTTTTTTCCGAACGCAAAACTACTTTGTTATGAAATGGAAATCGTTTTATTTCAAGTGAAGGAAATGCATTCAAGCTTGTATTTTTTTCTTTCTCTAGAAAAATTGCGAGTATCTGCCATGAGTTTACTGAAAATCCTCAAAAACTTATCGCCAATGATGAAACTATTTTAAAAATTTACTTGAAATACTTCTGCCTACTTTTGCTTAGCACCTGTGTAGAAATATATGTAACGATTTTCCAATTTAAAATGGAACTAGCTGAAAGAGAGGTTTGTGTGCATCAGCAATATATGAAAACGAAAAAACAGAAATATATTATTGCTTAGAAATGAAAGTATTTTTGTTTCTTCAAAGCAACAAACCATTAAAAAATGAGTGTATCTCAACACCAGGGAACAACCCACAAATGCAGTTAGGCACCAAAAAATATTGTTATACTAATAATGTAGATATTTATTCAAGTCACGCATAGGGCCGGATTTGCGCATATTCCACGTAGGCGCCAGCTCACATGTGCTAAAATAACAAGACGAATAACTAACGTTACTGTTTATGGATCAAGTCCAAATTTTGGTATAGATTGCCTTCATAAGCAAAACAGCTATTTCCTTTTCCATTTCTTAGTTAACCTCCAAAACGTAGATATTAGCCTCAGGAGTTCGAAATTAGACCCATCCTAATATAATTTATGTAACAATTGTATTTAACGGATTTATACAGTAAAAACATAGGTGTGATCTGTCTTTTTTTAAGTTTGTTTTTCATGTTTATATAAAATATATTATAAGAGGTCAGGTCAGCGAACAAAAATCCCAAACAATAGATGGTGCAGAGAGAAGATGGCATTGTTCTTGGAGTGTGGCTGCGAAAAGTTCTACGAAAGCTTTATGATCCTTTCCGTGATGTTGACGGCGAGTATCGAAAGAGGTATGATGAGTTGTGTGACCTTACGCAGATATGAAGATATGCAACGAACAAAAGACCGAAGGCTACCCTGACCAGTTCACATAAAGCGAATGGGCGAAGACGTGTCTGAAAAGAAGGTACTTCAATCGACACCGCCATTCGCAAGATGAGAAGAAAGAGACCTACACTGAGTTGGTAGAGGCAGACTTGATCGCTTTCGGTGCTTCAAATTGACGTCAGTTATCGCTAAAGAGGGGTAGTTGGCGTGACGTGTAAGGAAACGGCTAAAATATCTTAGGTATTAGAATTGAACTATTAGGTTCGGCCCTAACCTCAAAAACCGCTCAACTGTTAGTGACTTTGTCGGTAGTTTGATGTTAGAACCGAAATATTGTGCTTAAAAATCGGCATCTAAATTTTTTTTCAGCAGACAACAAACTTCATGGGTTTTGGTGTTACAAAAGATCCTAAGCTTGATTTTATATTTCATACTGAAATTTGCGCGAACATGGCTATAGGGGTTAAGGCCTTTGTGAAACATTCGTCTGAGGAATTCATTGTCCGGTACATTACTAAAACGCTTTTTACCTCGCTGGTATAGCCAATATTGGAACATGTCTTAATAAAACGAAATCCGCGCTATCAAGTTCATCGCGATATATAAGGATCGACTGCATCGAAAGCATATTCTATGCTCGGATTTGTGCGGCGAAATACCTTAAAATTCTCAGACCCCTACAAGTTTAAGCTGCTCTACGCGTCATAAATTAGATCTCACCTTGAGTATGCTGTCTTCATTTGGAGACCAAGCAAGCAAATGGTCATTTGTAGAATTGAGAGAATTCAAAAAATTTTCCTTAAATATGCCCTTCCGCCGTTAAACTTTTCGGAGCCGATTCCTTCCTAATCTGCACGTCTTATACTTTTAAGCCTCAAGTCTTTGGAAAATCGTTGATCTATACTGTGCTTGTCATTCACGTATAACAATATTTAATGGCTACATTCATTGCCCATATTTGGTGGAAAGGATTCGATCTAATATTCCCCAGAGATCTCTCAGAAATTCTTTTCCATTTTAGTGCGATTATTTCAGAACGAATTACGCGGGTAATGCTTACATTACGCGTGCTATTCGGGAGCTTAACTCAATTAGTAATTCCGCTGCTCTTGATTTTTCTACACAAAGGCCGGAATTTATGAATTCTAGGTACACCGATTACTTTTAGGCCCAAGTATTTTTTAAATTTTCATTGTATTATAGTCTGTAAGGAATTCATAGACTTATGCAAATAAATAAATAAAGTAAGGAAGGCTAAGTTCGGGTATAACCGAATATTACATACTCAAATAACAGCTTGCAAAACTGTTAAATTACCTTCTTTTGAAAGTGGGCGGTGCCACACCCATTGTCAAAAATTTTAATAACCTTCTATTCTGCGTCATAAGATCAACCCACCGTCCACGTTTCATCGCTTTATCCGCCTTTGGTAATGAATTATCGCATTTTTTTAGTTTTTCGAAATTTTCGATATCGAAAAAGTGGGCGTGGTTACAGTCCGATTTCGTTCATTTTAAATAGCGATCTGAGATGACTGAATTTCATTAAGATACCTCAAAATTTACTCAAGTTATCGTATTTACGGACAGACGGACGGACGGACATGGCTAAATGATTTTTTTTTTTGTGCCCAGATAATTTTGATATATGAAAGTCTATATCTATCACGATTATTTTACGCCGTTACGGGATAACATATATGTGAAATTTGGTAATAAATGAAAAGTGGTGAAGAATGGAATACGGGTCAACGAATCCATAGTGGGTTCTCCTGCCTATTCATCTCTTAAGAACGTTCGAATATTGTTCATATTGTTTTATGCATTAAATAAATAAATAAATAAAAACTAATTTTATTAAAAAAAATATATATAAAAAAATGAGGCTGCTAAAGCAACAAAGCATTTTGCTTATCATTTGTTCATAAAAGTTGGCGGGATATATCATTATTTTACACCGACTACGAACATCAAATGATGAGATGACGAATATTCCAACGAGAAGCTTTATGTGCCAGAAATGCACACTGGGGGTTTTTCCTACCAAAAAATACGAAACCAAACATGTATCTAAGTTCTTTGATATCACTTTGCCGTGAGATGAGCCTAGTAAAATCAGTATAACAAGCCAGCATACTGCATACTGCACTGAAACCACGGCGACCAAGTTCGCAGGATTTCTACCAATACTACCAACTTAGCTGAGCTCCATCAAATGTAGAGAACAACAACCGTTTTTGCATTACAGTGTGGCTAACGCAAACTCAACAGTGCCATTGCTATTTACCAAAATTATAAGAAATTGTTGAACCCATGATCTAATTATTTTAAAATTTGTTAATTTGGACTTATAGTGTTACGCCATAAAGAAAATTTGTATCACTGATCTAGAACATGTCGAACAGCTACGGTTGATTCCACGAATCATATCAGGCAAAGTTAGTGTGCAAAGAGATGGTCTTCGCCTTTATAATGAGCGAAAAATGCAGTAAAACGTACTAAAGTGAGGTATTTGTAAAACACTAATTTATATGACCTTTGACCTTGATTATCAAAAAATTGGCACGCGGACTAACTTACCGGACATGCATACCTGATGATTCTAGGATGTTGCTTTTGTATTTATATTAAGAGTAGTACTTTGTGTTGACCGAAGACGCTAAGAAAAGTTGTTTGAAGCATTTTAAATGTTAGTTGTCCCGTTAAATGAACCTAGGAGCTTCGTTATTTCAGGTCAGCACAATAACCCTCTACCATGACGGCCGCCATGGTTTACACATTCTTCAAAAATAAAGAATGCAAAGCAGAAATAAAAGCTAAAACCTCACAGCATGCACACGAACCGAAGGAAGGCAAAGTAGAATCCGCAAGAATCTCATTTGGTACTTAAGAAGCGCTGCATGTACACATTTCACAATAAATATAATGCAAAGCTCTGCGCGACACACTTTCCTATTAGCACTGACAAGGCGCTTGTGGGATTGCATCTTAACAACAGGAAAATGCAAGGAAGATGGCATAAGTAATTGTGAAAGTTTTACCCTGAGGCGTTGTCTCAACAAATCATATTTTCAACCAACATATGCATGACAGCTTACTAACAACCATGAGTTCGATATGTATGCCACTAAGTAAAAAGATCCATTAAAAGACCATTGTTATCGTTTCCTTTTTTTGTGAACTCTACAGATGTAGCACTTTTAATTTGTCCTACTTAAATGCATGTAATTAACCCTTACATCCCAGAAAAAGTTTTCTTATAACTGAAATCTTAATTTTCCATTTAAACTCATTAAAAGCTGTCCCGTCTGGTATATTGAGGTTCAGATAACGGTTCAGTGTGTCCCATTTGTTGGTATAAATATGTCCCATTTAGAGCTTGCCGACAATCTCTAACTTTTAGTAATTAAAAAATGTATTATAAACCTCTTCCTGTCAAAACGGGACCTATACGTCCCGCTCAAAACACAAAACGGGTCACATATGTCCCACCCCCTAGACCTCCCTGCAGGGGGTAGAGACTACACTTCAAAATTTTCTACTTTTAAGGCCTATAGTAAAGATAAAATAATCAATAAACCAGGAATTTTCCTGCTGGTTGCTTTCAGGTTCGAAAGGGTTAAAGCTCATATAATTCTCACATTAATACATTTTCTTCTTCTTTCATTGTAATTCGCCCCCGTTTCGGGGTACCAGTTGACAATGTAAAACATCGAGGAAACAATTTCTTTTTAAACCATACATTACTTATACATATAATCCTAAAAGATATCGCTTAGTCAGCGAGTGAGACAAATATTAGTTGCTCAAATAACCGATCCACTAAGTTCGAAAAATATCACACGTGGAACGCGGCATAGTTTATTCTAAAACACTTCAATTTCAAAGTTGTTGGCCCATATTCAGCTGATCTTTCATTGCTGATTGAATTTCTGCGCAGATCCACATGTAATACTAACTCAGAGAATTCCCGAAAGACGTGTTCATGCAGTAACACCAGCCATTGTTGTAGAATATGTGGAGATGGCCCTCCAAAATAACCCAAAGCCACATGCTAGAGGAGTTCGTCAATAATAAAAATGGTGGTGTTTTCTACGTGTGAGATGCCGACAACAGGGTTTGGGACAAAGCGTTGGTCAAGAAGTACCAATATCTTATGGGGGCTGGGAGCAATATAGGAAGGCAAGTTCTGGCAGCGTGGATCTCCCCAAAAGCCTAGAGATGAGATCTGCCAAGGCTACAGGATTATCAAATGTGCGGGTACCTTCTCGCGGGAATGACTCGAGCAATGGTAGCAATGTATTTTATGGTCTCTCGTTGAAGATCATCTCGGCTTCCAAAAATCATCTCGGAATCAAGCAGCAACAGCATTAGACAATAACCTTGAGGAGATTGACGATTCCAAGAGACCCTTAATTTTATGAGCTCAACTTGCCTGGCCTCATCAACTGACCCCATCAACTAATTTACAAACATGCCGACTTTGCTTCGGATATCCTTATGGTATTTTTAAGGAATAGCACGCTAATATCTGGAACCTTGAGTCTGGTGCCTAAAGATTATGAGCCTACAGACAAGAACAAACATTCACACATATTTGCAATACATTCTCTTTACCTTACTCCATTACCTACGGCGTTGAAGTGGTCGGACTTGAGCGCTCGAAGCCTAAAATTCGTTTCGCCGTTTATGGCATACGATCGGTCCACACTCACAAAGGAGGTGAACAATTAACGAATGCAATAATAGGAATTGAGAAGCATTTTCTTTAATACCTAGTTGTTAAAATTTCCTGAGTTCGCCCTTTAGCGCTTTATAGCCTCGCATGTTTAGTGCTTTGAAAAGGGATAGCTATGAACTTTACTATGATTAAAAAGTAAAGACCCATGCGATATTATCATATTCTCTTTGCTTCGCTTTTGGAGTTCTCTTGCATTATTATATACATTTTACTTAATTTTTATACCTTTCGTAAAAATGAAATGGTATATTAACTTCGTCACGAATCTCAAAATTGTAAGTCCTTAAAGCAAAATAGATACACCCACCAATAAGTATACCGAAATGATCAGGATGAAGGGCCGAGTTGATTTAGCCATGCCCGTCTGTCCGTCTGTCTCTTTGTATGCAAACTAGTCCCCCAATTTTTGAGATTTCTTGATACAATTTTGTGAGCGGGTATATTTTTTAGACACTCGTCGGAATCGGCCGGATCGGTCTACTATAGAATATATCCACCATATAACCGATTTTTCAGAAAAGAAGATTTTAGTAATTACTGCCCCATTTTAACAGCTAGAGGCTTCAAGTTTCACCGAATGTTTACATATAGAGCATTCATTGTTGTCTGAAAAAATTGCATAGATCGGTGGTATATATAGTACAAATCTCATACAAGAAATTAACAGATCAGATAACAAACTTTTCGTAATTTCTGCCCCATTTTCCATTTTTTTTAAAGCTACATGCTTAAAATTTCATCAAAAACTTACGCTTACGTCATATATTGTTGAAATAATTGATTCGTGGCCACAGCTTTTACATGCAGACCACAAAAAACGTGAAATTTTGCATCCTCACACAAAGTACCTACCTATTTTTTTAATTGTATATTTATCTTAAAAATCGTTTTGGTATGTACATTTGTTCAATATATATTTATTATCTTATACCACCGATTATTTGAATTTGTATTACGAATGGGATAAGATTATTGTTCAGTCCCATTCGTGAAAGGTATGACAGTCCCGTCCGTACTTGCTTTGCTTACAATTACCCCAACACTTTTGAAATCCATTTTTTATTTTTAAAGAAAAGCGAATAAAAGCAACTTCGGAAAAACTAATAAAAGTGCTAAAGCTCTTTTATTAACCGCAACTGGTGTAACGAGAAAAACATGTAGCACAAATATGTGAAAACTGCATTGTGGACAGGCTGAAAAAGCTTTCCATTGCCTTAGCTCAGCCCTTGAACATCTGTGTAGGCTGTGCGCCATTAAATATATGGCTAATATATAGTGACGTGCCGCCATTTGCAATTTTGATTTATTTACATATGTATGTGCCTGCTTATGTATGTATGAATTGTGAATGATGTTAGTTTCAGCATAAAAATAAAAAAGTAAAAAGGTCTAAGCTTTGGTATAAGCAAACATTCTATATTCAGCTGGAAGCTTTCGCAGGAAAGTTGAGATTTATGTAAAACTAGTTTAGAATAATCTGCAGCACTTCCACTTAAAATATTGTGGCGAATATTAGCATCACTGTACTCTTAGTAAATAATCAAAACAACAAATACAGTAAGCAGCCAAACTTCTGTGTATGCACACAAATAACCAACAGCTCGAAGTGAAGAGATATCTCACACACACACATTTAGTCATCAGCCGAAGTTGTTATTCACACATACATACTCATATAGCTCAATTACCAAACAGAAGATACAACAGTTCTAGAAGGTGAAAGGTCTAGACTTTAGGAGAAATATGCGGACGAGGAAACAGAAAGTATAAAAGCAGCGTAAGCTGAGGAATGACTAATCAATTTGATGTAAACACGCTATTAGTTGTGAAGTATAATTGTAAAGTACTACCCCCAAGTAATCTAAATAACAACCAGTGTGCAATACTGTATATTGGAGAGATTTATTCGACAATTTAGCGATTCGAACGTTTGCAGAAGGTTTCAAGTAAGCGGAATTTCCGGCTTTTGTGTAGCACGTGATAGCGAAGTATAATTGTACTACTCCCAAAGTAGGCCAAATAAAACCCTTCGGCAATACTGAATATTGGAGTTATTTATTCGACAGTTCGGCGATTCGAACATTAGCAGAAGTTTTATAAATTTCAGGAATTACCAAGAATTCGTTACAATATATTTGTTTTACGATTAAATTCAGTTTCTTTGGTTGTTTTTTCTGTAAAGTTATAATCGCATAGTTCATTTATATTGTTTTTTTTTTTTAATTTTGCTGAGTAATTTTTTGAAGCTGTAGGAGTGGGCGTGGTTATCTATCGCTATCGGCGTGTCATTATAAGGGAAGTATATTTGTGAACTTTGCTTTAATACTTCTATTAGGTTTCGGCGTCTGACCACGGCAACGATGGAAAATGCCGAGCCGCAATAATTTTCAATAACTAAAATTGTATGCTTTCTTTGAAAGTCAAATTACGTTGATTTAAAATTACATTTTGTAGATAATACTATGGACACATTCAGTCTATGTGAGGCCTTTATTAACCGGCCAGTTCAAATTAAATAAATTTCTTAATTAATGATTCAAGGTTCGATTCGAGCTCAAGGCCAGAACAATAATTTTTTTCTAATGATAATTATTGTTATTTTTTAATTTTTCTAAATTTGAAAAATTGTATTTTGTTCTTGGAATAGTAAGTAGAAAATTTTTCAGACAACCTGCCATAGCTGCGCAGATAGATCCATTTCGAAGGGTGCTAAGCCTTCATCATCAGTACGCTTTAGGCACGCTGCGCTAACCATTTAGCTATACAGCGGTGGTTTTTTCTACTTACTATTCCAAAAACAAAATACAATTTTTCAAATTTAGAAAAATTAAAAAAATAACAATAATTATCATTAGAAAAAAATTATTGTTCTGGCCTTGAGCTCGAATCGAACCTTGAATCATTTATCAATAGGCCGATAAAAAACAAAAACATTTCTTATTTAATTTTTTTATTACTTATGACAAAGAATTTTATTCCGACAATTTTAACGGTTTTTGATTTACGAGTATGTTTTTTTTTATATTCAGCTATGCGAAGCTCCCGGAGTATCATAGCTTTGGTCACATAATTGTAGGTCGTAAATGGAATGTTGGAATATCTTTTTGAAATTTGGTGTATACATATGTTCCTTACTACTCATCATTCATCGCGATCATTAATATAAGCGAAATCGGACGATAACCATGCCCTAGACGCGATATTTTAGTAAATAATGCTGCTACAATTACCAAATTCCATGCGTTGGTTGAAATAGCAACCCCTAATTCAAAAATTTTAAAAAGCGTGGTGGCACCTTCCAGTATGTTGAGATGTACCGTATATACTCCCATTGGACAGTGACCTGTCAAAACCTTAATCAACCTTGATAGATGAGCCTTCATGAATTCAAAGTATCTCACTACCCTGCAAGAGTTTGTGATTGCCCAGCGGTTGTTTAGCTGACATGATGCCCATCTACAGGTTGAGGGTACTCCGTCTTGCCTACATATATTTTCATATATTTTAATTATACCTATGCGCGCTAGTACCGCGCGACAATTACGAAGATATTTCTATGACCCATGACATAGATGATCTTAATCTTAAAATAGTTTGACGAATCTCGAAAGAAGGGGTAACATTCACGTACAACCCTAAATCGCACCACATTTGAATATGGGGATTTAATAGCCGCTTAGATATCGGAACTTCGACACATCCATGAATCAGTGGATTAGTCAACTACCACATATTAATTTCTTTTCTCACTTCTTTCTCCTTATTTTTTGAATGAATAGCTGTTGTGAAGCTCGCACAGCAGCATTAATGAAAAAATAGTTTCCAAACTAAACACACCACCTCTATGGTTTTGAAGTATGAATTAATTTTTTGAGTTCTAAATGATATTTCATACATTTTATTGTTCTTATGCTTAAGACAAGTTTTTGATTAGATTTCATCCCAGTCAGGCATTGATATAAAATTATGCCAAGTAATTAGACTATAATTTGTCTATATATTTACGTATGCATATGTATTAAAATTCTTAACCAAAACAAACTTTCAGCAGTACTTACCGAGTTTCAATTATAAAGTGCGTTACTGGCGCATTTCTCGGATGTTGAGAATGCGCCCAAGAAAGGTTCACAGAACGCGATGTAAAGCTTATTAACAGTGGACGTTCAGGTGGATCGGGTACATCTGAAATAAGATAAATTTAATGTAGTGTGACAAAGTGGTAGCAGACACACGTAGTTAAAAACTATGTAATCAAAACGTATAAGAAGAGTTTGAAAGAAATAGAAGAGAGAGCGACCACGCTTCAACTTGTAGTAGTCATGAACAAAGTGTCTTTATACTCAGTTGAGCAGAGCTCACAGAATATATTAACTTTGATTGGATAACGGTTGGTTGTACAGGTATAAAGGAATCGAGATAGATATAGACTTCCATATATCAAAATCATCAGTATCGAAAAAAAATTTGATTGAGCAATGTCTGTCCGTCCGTCCGTCCGTCTGTCCGTCTGCCCGTTAACACGATAACTTGAGTAAATTTTGAGGTATCTTGATGAAATTTTGTATGTAGATTCCTGGGCACTCATCTCAGATCGCTATTTAAAATGAACGATATCGGACTATAACCACGCCCACTTTTTCGATATCGAAAATTTCGAAAAACGGAAAAAAATGCGATAATTCATTGCCAAAGACGGGTAAAGCGATGAAACTTGGTAGATGGGTTGACCTTATGACGCAGAATAGAAAATTAGTAAGATTTTTGACAATGGACGTGGCACCGCCCACTTTTAAAAGAAGGTAATTTAAAAGTTTTGCAAGCTGTAATTTGGCTGTCGTTAAAGATATCATGATGAAATATGGCAGGAACGTTACCACTGTTACTATATATGCGCTAAATAAAAACAAGTAAGGAAGGTTAAGTTCGGGTGTAACCGAACATTACATACTCAGTTGAGAGCTATGGTGACAACATAAGGGAAAATAACCATATAGGAAAATGAACCGAGGGAAACCCTGGAATGTGTTTGTATGACATGTGTATCAAATGAAAGGCATTAAAGAGTATTTTATGAAGGAGTGGGCCATAGTTCTATAGTTGGACGCCATTTAGGGATATCGCCATGAAGGTGGATCAGGGTTGACTCTAGAATTTGTTTGTACGATATGGGTATCAAATGAAAGGTGTTAATGAGTATTTTAAAAGGGAGTAATCCTTAGTTCCATAGGTGGACGCCGTTTCGAGATATCGCCATAAAGGTGGACGAGGGGTGACCCTAGAATTTGTTTATACAATATGGGTATCAAAAGAAAGGTGTTAATGAGTATTTTAAATGGGAGTAGTCCTTAGTTCCATAGGTGGACGCCGTTTTGAGATAACGACATAAAGGTGGACCAGGTGTGACCCTAGAATTTGTTTGTTAATGAGTATTTTAAAAGGGAGTGATGCTTAGTTCCACAGGTGGACGCCGTTTCGAGATATCGCCATAAAGGTGGACCAGGTGTGACCCTAGAATTTGTTTGTACGATATGGGTATAAAATTAAAGGTATTAAGGAGGGTTTTAAAAGGGAGTGGTGGTAGTTGTATAGGTGGTCGCCTTTTCGAGATATCGCCATAAAGGTGAACCAGGGGTGACTCTAGAATGCGTTTGTACGATATGGGTATCAAATGAAAGGTGTTAATGAGTATTTTAAAACGGAGTAATCCTTAGTTCCATAGGTGGACGCCGTTTCGAGATATCGCCATAAAGGTGAACCAGGGGTGACTCTAGAATGCGTTTGTACGATATGGGTATCAAATGAAAGGTGTTAATGAGTATTTTAAAACGGAGTAATCCTTAGTTCCATAGGTGGACGCCGTTTCGATATATCGCCATAAAGGTGGACCAGGGGTGACCCTAGAATTTGTTTGTACAATATGGGTATCAAAAGAAAGGTGCTAATGAGTATTTTAAAAGGGAGTAATCCTTAGTTCCATAGGTGGACGCCGTTTCGAGATATCGCCACAAAGGTAGACCAGGGGTGACCCTAGAATTTGTTTGTACAATATGGGTATCAAAAGAAAGGTGTTAATGAATATTTTAAAACGGAGTAATCCTTAGTTCCATAGGTGGACGACGTTTCGAGATATCGCCATAAAGGTGAACCAGGGGTGACTCTAGAATGCGTTTGTACGATATGGGTATCAAATGAAAGGTGTTAATGAGTATTTTAAAACGGAGTAATCCTTAGTTCCATAGGTGGACGCCGTTTCGAGATATCGCCATAAAGGTGAACCAGGGGTGACTCTAGAATGCGTTTGTACGATATGGGTATCAAATGAAAGGTGTTAATGAGTATTTTAAAACGGAGTAATCCTTAGTTCCATAGGTGGACGCCGTTTCGAGATATCGCCATAAAGGTGAACCAGGGGTGACTCTAGAATGCGTTTGTACGATATGTGTATCAAATGAAAGGTGTTAATGAGTATTTTAAAACGGAGTAATCCTTAGTTCCATAGGTGGACGCCGTTTCGAGATATCGCCATAAAGGTGAACCAGGGGTGACTCTAGAATGCGTTTGTACGATATGGGTATCAAATGAAAGGTGTTAATGAGTATTTTAAAACGGAGTAATCCTTAGTTCCATAGGTGGACGCCGTTTCGATATATCGCCATAAAGGTGGACCAGGGGTGACCCTAGAATTTGTTTGTACAATATGGGTATCAAATGAAAGGTGCTAATGAGTATTTTAAAAGGGAGTAATCCTTAGTTCCATAGGTGGACGCCGTTTCGAGATATCGCCACAAAGGTAGACCAGGGGTGACCCTAGAATTTGTTTGTACAATATGGGTATCAAAAGAAAGGTGTTAATGAATATTTTAAAAGGGAGTGATGCTTAGTTCCACAGGTGGACGCCGTTTCGAGATATCGCCATAAAGGGGGACCAGGTGTGACCCTAGAATGCGTTTGTACGATATGAGTATCAAATTAAAGGTATTAATGAAGGTTTTAAAAGGGAGTGGTGGTAGTTGTATAGGTGGTCGCCTTTTCGAGATATCGCCATAAAGGTGGACCAGGGGTGACTCTAGAATGCGTTTGTACGATATGGGTATCAAATGAAAGGTGTTAATGAGTATTTTAAAACGGAGTAATCCTTAGTTCCATAGGTGGACGCCGTTTCGAGATATCGCCACAAAGGTAGACCAGGGGTGACCCTAGAATTTGTTTGTACAATATGGGTATCAAAAGAAAGGTGCTAATGAGTATTTTAAAAGGGAGTAATCCTTAGTTCCATAGGTGGACGCCGTTTCGATATATCGCCATAAAGGTGGACCAGGGGTGACCCTAGAATTTGTTTGTACAATATGGGTATCAAATGAAAGGTGCTAATGAGTATTTTAAAAGGGAGTAATCCTTAGTTCCATAGGTGGACGACGTTTCGAGATATCGCCATAAAGGTGGACCAGGGGTGACCCTAGAATTTGTTTGTACAATATGGGTATCAAATGAAAGGTGCTAATGAGTATTTTAAAAGGGAGTAATCCTTAGTTCCATAGGTGGACGCCGTTTCGATATATCGCCATAAAGGTGGACCAGGGGTGACCCTAGAATTTGTTTGTACAATATGGGTATCAAAAGAAAGGTGCTAATGAGTATTTTAAAAGGGAGTAATCCTTAGTTCCATAGGTGGACGCCGTTTCGAGATATCGCCACAAAGGTAGACCAGGGGTGACCCTAGAATTTGTTTGTACAATATGGGTATCAAAAGAAAGGTGTTAATGAATATTTTAAAACGGAGTAATCCTTAGTTCCATAGGTGGACGACGTTTCGAGATATCGCCATAAAGGTGAACCAGGGGTGACTCTAGAATGCGTTTGTACGATATGGGTATCAAATGAAAGGTGTTAATGAGTATTTTAAAACGGAGTAATCCTTAGTTCCATAGGTGGACGCCGTTTCGATATATCGCCATAAAGGTGGACCAGGGGTGACCCTAGAATTTGTTTGTACAATATGGGTATCAAATGAAAGGTGCTAATGAGTATTTTAAAAGGGAGTAATCCTTAGTTCCATAGGTGGACGCCGTTTCGAGATATCGCCACAAAGGTAGACCAGGGGTGACCCTAGAATTTGTTTGTACAATATGGGTATCAAAAGAAAGGTGTTAATGAATATTTTAAAAGGGAGTGATGCTTAGTTCCACAGGTGGACGCCGTTTCGAGATATCGCCATAAAGGGGGACCAGGTGTGACCCTAGAATGCGTTTGTACGATATGAGTATCAAATTAAAGGTATTAATGAAGGTTTTAAAAGGGAGTGGTGGTAGTTGTATAGGTGGTCGCCTTTTCGAGATATCGCCTTAAAGGTGAACCAGGGGTGACTCTAGAATGCGTTTGTACGATATGGGTATCAAATGAAAGGTGTTAATGAGTATTTTAAAACGGAGTAATCCTTAGTTCCATAGGTGGACGCCGTTTCGAGATATCGCCATAAAGGTGAACCAGGGGTGACTCTAGAATGCGTTTGTACGATATGGGTATCAAATGAAAGGTGCTAATGAGTATTTTAAAACGGAGTAATCCTTAGTTCCATAGGTGGACGCCGTTTCGAGATATCGCCATAAAGGTGAACCAGGGGTGACTCTAGAATGCGTTTGTACGATATGGGTATCAAATGAAAGGTGTTAATGAGTATTTTAAAACGGAGTAATCCTTAGTTCCATAGGTGGACGCCGTTTCGATATATCGCCATAAAGGTGGACCAGGGGTGACCCTAGAATTTGTTTGTACAATATGGGTATCAAAAGAAAGGTGCTAATGAGTATTTTAAAAGGGAGTAATCCTTAGTTCCATAGGTGGACGCCGTTTCGAGATATCGCCACAAAGGTAGACCAGGGGTGACCCTAGAATTTGTTTGTACAATATGGGTATCAAAAGAAAGGTGTTAATGAATATTTTAAAACGGAGTAATCCTTAGTTCCATAGGTGGACGACGTTTCGAGATATCGCCATAAAGGGGGACCAGGTGTGACCCTAGAATGCGTTTGTACGATATGAGTATCAAATTAAAGGTATTAATGAAGGTTTTAAAAGGGAGTGGTGGTAGTTGTATAGGTGGTCGCCTTTTCGAGATATCGCCATAAAGGTGGACCAGGGGTGACTCTAGAATGCGTTTGTACGATATGGGTATCAAATGAAAGGTGTTAATGAGTATTTTAAATCGGAGTAATCCTAAGTTCCATAGATGGACGCCGTTTCGAGATATCGCCATAAAGGTGGACCAGGGTGACTCTAGAATTTGTTTGTACAATATGGGTATCAAAAGAAAGGTCCTAATGAGTATTTTAAAAGGGAGTGATGCTTAGTTCCACAGGTGGACGCCGTTTCGAGATATTGCCATAAAGGTGGACCACGTGTGACCCTAGAATTTGTTTGTACGATATGGGTATCAAATTAAAGGTATTAATGAAGGTTTTAAAAGGCAGTGGTGGTAGTTGTATAGGTGGTCGCCTTTTCGAGATATCGCCATGAAGGAGGACCAGGTGTGACCCTAGAATTTGATTGTACAATATGGGTATCAAATTAAAGGTATTAATGAAGGTTTTACAAGGGAGTGGAGGTAGTTGTATAGGTGGTCGCCTTTTCGAGATATCGCCATAAAGGTGGACCAGGGGTGACTCTAGAATGCGTTTGTACGATATGGGTATCAAATGAAAGGTGTTAATGAGTATTTTAAAACGGAGTAATCCTTAGTTCCATAGGTAGACGCCGTTTCGAGATATCGCCATAAAGGTGGACCAGGGGTGACCCTAGAATTTGTTTGTACAATATGGGTATCAAGAGAAAGGTGTTAATGAGTATTTTAAAAGGGAGTGATGCTTAGTTCCACAGGTGGACGCCGTTTCGAGATATCGCCATAAAGGTGGACCAGGTGTGACCCTAGAATTTGTTTGTACGATATGGGTATCAAATTAAAGGTATTAATGAAGGTTTTAAAAGGGAGTGGTGGTAGTTGTATAGGTGGTCGCCTTTTCGAGATATCGCCATGAAGGAGGACCAGGTGTGACCCTAGAATTTGATTGTACAATATGGGTATCAAATTAAAGGTATTAAGGAGGGTTTTAAGAGGGAGTGGTGGTAGTTGTATAGGTGGTCGCCTTTTCGAGATATCGCCATAAAGGTGGACCAAGGTTGACTCTAGAATGGGTTTGTACGATATGGGTATCAAATGAAAGGTGTTAATGAGTATTTTAGAAGGGAGTAATCCTTAGTTCCATAGGTGGACGCCGTTTCGAGATATCGCCATAAAGGTGGACCAGGGGTGACCCTAGAATTTGTTTGTACAATATGGGTATCAAGAGAAAGGTGTTAATGAGTATTTTAAAAGGGAGTGATGCTTAGTTCCACAGGTGGACGCCGTTTCGAGATATCGCCATAAAGGTGGACCAGGTGTGACCCTAGAATTTGTTTGTACGATATGGGTATCAAATTAAAGGTATTAATGAAGGTTTTAAAAGGGAGTGGTGGTAGTTGTATAGGTGGTCGCCTTTTCGAGATATCGCCATGAAGGAGGACCAGGTGTGACCCTAGAATTTGATTGTACAATATGGGTATCAAATTAAAGGTATTAAGGAGGGTTTTAAAAGGGAGTGGTGGTAGTTGTATAGGTGGTCGCCTTTTCGAGATATCGCCATAAAGGTGGACCAAGGTTGACTCTAGAATGGGTTTGTACGATATGGGTATCAAATGAAAGGTGTTAATGAGTATTTTAGAAGGGAGTAATCCTTAGTTCCATAGGTGGACGCCGTTTCGAGATATCGCCATAAAGGTGGACCAGGGGTGACCCTAGAATTTGTTTGTACAATATGGGTATCAAAAGAAAGGTGTTAATAAGTATTTTAAAAGGGAGTGGGCCTTAGTTCTATAGGTGGACGCCGTTTCGAAATATCGCCATAAAGGTGGGCGAGGGGTGACTCTAGAATGCGTTTGTACGATATGGGCATCAAATGAAAGATGTTAATGAGTATTTTAAAAGCAAGTAATCCTTAGTTCCATAGGTGGACGCCGTTTCGAGATATCGCCATAAAGGTGGACCAGGGGTGACCCTAGAATTTGTTTGTACAATATGGGCATCAAACGAATGGTGTTAATAAGTATTTTAAACGGGAGTGGGCCTTAGTTCTATAGGTGGACGCCGTTTCGAAATATCGCCATAAAGGTGGGCGAGGGGTGACTCTAGAATGCGTTTGTACGATATGGGCATCAAATGAAAGATGTTAATGAGTATTTTAAAAGCAAGTAATCCTTAGTTCCATAGGTGTTCGACGTTTCGAGATATCGCCACAAAGGTGGACCAGGGGTGACCCTAGAATTTGTTTGTACAATATGGGCATCAAACGAATGGTGTTAATAAGTATTTTAAACGGGAGTGGGCCTTAGTTCTATAGGTGGACGCCGTTTCGAAATATCGCCATAAAGGTGGGCGAGGGGTGACTCTAGAATGCGTTTGTACGATATGGGCATCAAATGAAAGATGTTAATGAGTATTTTAAAAGCAAGTAATCCTTAGTTCCATAGGTGGACGCCGTTTCGAGATATCGCCATAAAGGTGGACCAGGGGTGACCCTAGAATTTGTTTGTACAATATGGGTATCAAAAGAAAGGTGTTAATGAGTATTTTAAAAGGGAGTAATCCTTAGTTCCATAGGTGGACGCCGTGTCGAGATATCGCCATAAAGATGGACCAGGGGTGACTCTAGAATGTGTTTGTATGATATGGATATCAAACTAAAGGTATTAATGAGAGTTTTAAAAGGGAGTGGTGGTAGTTGTATATGTGAAGGCGTTTTCCAGATATCGACCAGACCAAAATGTGGACCAGGGTGACCCAGAACATCATCTGTTGGATACCGCTAATTTATTTATATATGAAATACCTGCCAAGATTTTAAGGCTTCTTTATTTCGCCCTGCAGAACTTTTTCATTTTCTTCTACTTAATATGGTAGGTGTCACAACCATTTTATAAAGTTTTTTCTAAAGTTATATTTCTCAATCAATAAACCAATCCAACTACCTCACCATGCTTCATCCCTTTTTTCGTAGTTGGTATAGAATTATGGCATTTTTTTCATTTTTCGTAATTTTCGATATCAAAAAAGTGGGCGTGGTCATTGTCGAATTTCGTTCTTTTTCATATCAACATAAAGTGAGTTCAGGTAAGTACGTGAACTAAGTTCATTATAGATATGT